>NC_140946.1:112106558-112207372 GCF_014529385.1 Adiantum capillus-veneris
TGCATTATGCTTACAGAGTTTGGAAAGAACAGAAAACCATGGACTAGGAGATTTATGCCATGATCGTATGCCATGCGGCAATGTAATATTGTTTAATGCATTGAACTCAAGGACAGCTCTAGACCACCAAAATAGAATGATGAAATAGCATGAGAGGAATGCATCAGCACAATAACACCACCGTTGGCTATTGAAGGATGTAATGAAGAGATTGCTAACTTGCAATTAGCCTCCTCTCAATGTGTTGTGGATACCATGTCCAATCCAGTATTTAAAAAATTGCCAAATAATCTTTTGCTACAGGTAGAAAATTGTGTAGGAGAGAATAAGAATCAATATTTATTTGCATAATTGTCCTTAGATATTCTACAAAGTACATGGAACCAGTTATTCTTTAATGGAAAAACATAATTAGTGAGCTTGAACAACCAACCAATAAAACACACTGGTGAATATCCATCATTTTGGCCAAAGATTACACAGAGTCGTCGGATGCAATGGATAGAGAAAGATAGAGATGAGTTTCAAGGATATGAAGAATTGGATGATCACTATGTTGGTCCTCAAAGTGCAAGGATGCAGGAAGCTTTTAAGCTGAAAGGGGATTTTGTTCTTGTTAGACCCGTAGATCCAGAATATCTGATATGGCTAGGAGTTGCAGAGTAACATTGATATGGACAGCTCATATCCTAACTACAAGAAATTTTTCATTCGATATTGGGCACCAAAACATCAAAAAATAAATCCCTCAATTTAGGAACATTATAAAGCGTTAGGAGTGTGTTGATGCAGTTGTGTGATCATGGACTCCAAGGGGTGGAAGACTAGCTTGTGCCTTCTCCAAAGTTGTGGAGAAGGCACAAGCTAGTTTAATAGGAGAAAATGAATAGCATTTCATATTCATATCTTGGTGTTTTAATAATTTTTTTTGCCTATGTATGATTTTATGAGGTGTTTATTAACACCAACATGAAAATAAACTTTTAATTAGAAAAAAGGTGTTTCTCAACATCACCATTTTCTTGAGAATCTATCTCATTGTCTAATGTAGTACAAGGACTGAACAAAAAAATTTATTTTTAACATTCCCAAATTAAACAAAATTTTCCCAAGTCAAAAGGGAAATAGGAGTAGATAGGCATTGAAATCAGTTCCAAACTTGTGGGATTTTTTCCTTTCATCAAAAATGGTGTTCTACACTCAATCTATGCCTAATCTCTCTATCTATTTCTCTCTCTACATCATATCTCTACCTAATCTACACACCTCTATATCTCTATTATCTACACCTAATCTATAGATAAAGGTAGAGATTGGGTGAGGGTAGGTAAATAGAGATTGGATGTAGAGAGAGAGGTAGATACAAGTAAATAGGGAAGGCATAGAGAGAGAAGTATTCTCTACACTTTAGACCTAATCTCTCCCTAATCTACACACCTCTATATTCTACCCTCTCTACACCTAATCTCTACCCTCTATATAAAAAGGGTAGGTAGATAGAGAGGGTGTAGAGAGAGAGAGGTAGATTATATAGAGAGGGCGGGTATATAGAGAGAGTGTAGAGAGAGAGGTAGATAGATTATTATATATCCATCTATCTACCTCTCTCTCTACACCTATTCTCTACCTAGTCTACACACATCTATCCCTCTACCTAAGGTAGATAGAGAGGGTGTAGAGAGAGAGAGAGAGATTAAGTTGGATAGAGAGGGCATAGAGAGAGAGAGAGGTAGATAGAGGTACATAGAGTGGTCTTAGAGAGAGAGGTAATCTCTACCTTCTACACCTTATCTACACTTAATCTCTTTATCTATCTCTCTCTACGTAGAGGTAGATAGAATAGGTGTAGAGAGAGAGGTAATCTCTACCTTCTATCTACCTAATCCTTCTCTGTTTACCCTCTCTCTATAGAGATATATTCTATATAGAGAGGGTAGGTAGATAGAGAGGACATAGACCCCCTATCTATTCTCTATCTACATACCCTCTCTCTCTATCTACTCTATCTATGCTCCCTCTATCTACTCTTTGGGCCTACACTCTCTTTACATACCCTCCCTCTGATCTCTCTCTAGCTACCTAATCTCTACACCATCTCTCTCTATTTATATACCCTCTCTCTATACCCTCTATCTATCTACCTAATCTATACTCTCTATCTACTCTATATACATCCTCTATCTACACTCTCTCTACTCCCTCTATCTACCTAGTCTATATCTCTACTCTCTCTATCTACTCTCTCTCTCTCTCTACCTAATCTCTATCTCTACTCCCTCTATCTATGTAATCTACATCTACTTTCTCTCTCTCTCTCTCTCTCTCTCTCTCTCTCTCTCTCTCTCTCTCTCTCTCTCTCTCTCTCTCTCTCTCTCTCTCTCTCTCTCTGCTATCAACCTCTCTCTACTCTCTCTCTCTACATCCTCTCTACTCTCTCTTTCTACATCCTCTATACTCTCTCTTGATCTACCTCTCTCTACACACTCTATATTCTCTCTCTCTCTACACCCTCTATCCCTCTTTTCCTTTCTCTAATCTATACTATCTACCTCTATGCTAGAACCTAATATCCTTAGAAAGGTATGTAATATCTATCGTTTGGTATTAGCTATCTGATAACCATCTAATCATGGCTCCTAACAATTATCTAATAGTTATTACATAGATATTGTTATCTAATAATTGTTTAATAGTTGTCAAATACCTATGTGCTAGAACCTAATAGCTTTGTTCTATTTGACAACTATTAGATTTGCTATGAACTATCTAATAATTGTTTAATAGTGACTTCCAATAGCTAACTGTCGGCTAACTTTTGGTATCTAGTAACTATCAAATAGCTGCAAGGCACCTATTTTTGGTAATAGCTAACTAATAACTGACATATACAGTTGTTTAATATTTTCTTAATAGCAATTAAATAACCACCACTAGTGTGTTATTTACTGATAATTGATAACTATTAATCGTTGTTACCTAGATTATAATTATATTGTAGTAGCTATCTGATAGTTATTTTCATTACTATCTGATAGCTATCACATAGTTGGAAAAGTTATTCCTTAGTTAGTGATATATGATAGCTATTAATAGCAATTACCTAGCTAGAACCATTGTAATAACTATATGATGATAGCTATTATATAGCTAGCATATATGATAGCTAATGATAAACAATAGCTTTGTAATAGCAAAATGATAGGTACCCAATTGCCACTGGGTGGAAACAACAAAGTTTATTGATAACCATTTATAGATAATATATATGTGAGTTTTACTATCAACTATCTAATAATTGTTTTAAATCTATTAAAGAGCTAGTGGAACCATTTGGTATCTATAGCTAGCTAATAGCTATCTAGAAAAGAATACAAGAGAGGTACCAATAGCTACCTTATGCCTACATGATTTTTTGGTATTGATAAGTTTCTATGTTGGGGATCACATATTGAGCTCTACCAACGTTTCAAGGATGTCAATCCTGATGTTGCAATCCCACTTTGTGCCTTTGAATTAGAGAAAGGTTACTTTGTGTGAAACCTCAAGGATAAGATAACATGTTGCTATATCTACCATGTGAAAATTTCATATTTGAAGGAGGCCATTAGTCACATGCGTACTCACGCATTCAGAATGCATGGTGGGTGGTGAAAATATTCATGTGTGGTGTGCATGGATTCATCACTTCTAGGAGAATTTTCTCCAGCAAAGCACACTGTAAATATAATTTTGAACCTTAGAGATTGTATATTGTGTCCCAAGCAAGTTCGTTCTATTGATCATGGTAAAGAACGCCACATGGGTGAATGTAAATCCAATTGTGGGAAAAAGAAATTTTGTTGTTGTCCATGTGAAATATTGCAAGATGCTAGAACCATTAAAGTGAAATTATTGAAGGATGTGGAAATGGGCACTTTTGAAGGTGGAAAGAAAAAAAATAAAGGAACTTGTATGCCAAGAAATGATTTTTTTGTAGGTGTTTTATTTGACACATCTTCAAAAGTTCATCGAACATGACTTTGTATATAGATGGTAGGTTGAATAGTTCAAATTGTGCATCACAAATTTTTCTGATGATGACGTTGTATTTGTGGTGACTTTGCTAAAAATTACTCACTTAAGGAGAAAAATGAAATTCAATCCACGCACTCTCCATGCAGTGGTATTCTACCCAAGTCACCATTTTGTACACATTACCTACTTGTGAGGTGGGAAAAACTTTACACTTTCTCATCTCTAATGATAAGAAGCATGACACACCATTTGTGAAACATGATGGATATTTCTAAGAGCAAACAATAGGTATCATCATCCTTTCTTTAGATATGTGTTAGTCTATCAACATTGTTATTCATTCTTGTCAGTGTTGTCAGTGCCTCAAATATCATCATATGGAAACAAGCAACACAAGCATAAGAGAAGTGTTAATGAGTCATAAAAATTAAAATTGGCTTCTTGTAGTTTTCTTCTTGTCTAAATTTGATGGCTAATAGATATTTACTAGCTATCAAGTAGCATGTAGATAGTAATCTAATAGCTACATAGTAGCTTTTGATGGTTAATACCAACCCAATAGTTATCTAAATGTTGTCAAATAGCTTATGAGTAGGGGAATCGAGAGAGCTTTTGGAGGGAGCTTTTTTTACTAAAATAGATCTTTTGAAAAATCTTTTGTTCAAAAAATCTCCCTCTTTGTTCTTTGTGCCGGATTCCTTAATAGTAGGCAAAAAGCTCTCTCCTCCATTTGTTGGTTGATGATGCAGGCCAACTCTCCATTAGAGTGATGTTATATTGTGAGTCACCAATATAGATTGGTGCTTGGGTGGTCAGAGGTCAACCAATTATTTAAGGTGGGGGTTGGCGGAGAGATCTGCACAACAAGTTAGAGTAAATCACAACTCAACTATCATGTTGCCCAACCAGAGAGACAAAAGAACCTCTTTGACTGCAAGTTTATTGAGAAGACGGTCTGGAACAAGACACATTCACTTAATCACCAAACTGACAAGTCCATATATGTTAAAAGCACACAAGTTACGAGATGTTTGAGGAAAAATGTTTTTGTTCAAATGCTAGAGGATTTGTTGGACTCCTGAGGGCATCAAGAGTGCTAGATTTTCCACAATAGAGTTTAAACATGAACAAAGTACGTGAATCAAATAAAATGGTATTGGAAAAATTAAATAGATGCGGCCTTTTGCTCCATCAATGATGTTTTCTATAGTGCACAATATACCTCCTCTGCAAGTTTTCTATCTTGCTCTTGAATCTCTCTCAGTTGTTGGGCTTGTATTTCAAGAA
Organism: Adiantum capillus-veneris; assembly: GCF_014529385.1. Lineage (NCBI taxonomy): Eukaryota > Viridiplantae > Streptophyta > Polypodiopsida > Polypodiales > Pteridaceae > Adiantum > Adiantum capillus-veneris. The sequence goes on from NC_140946.1 coordinate 112,111,860, forward strand.
CAAAGCGCAATTTGTTGGAGAATTCCTCGTCACTCTCAAATATTGTCGTCATTCGGCCCATCTGCACGTCTGTCTCAAAGAATGCTTTGTTGTAATGGGCTTGAAACTCGATCGGAAACACTGTATTTTTCTCTGCCACAATCAGGGCAAGCGTATATTTTTCCTGTAGACATGGAACTATTGGTTAAACAAATATAAGATCCCCATAGTTTATGAAAATCAACAATCGAACAATCTGAGAACACATACTGGATGAAGAAGCTGAGACATCAGTGCGACGGGCACATTGTACCATGACTTCTTTCCCACCCTTTGTTCGCGCGCATCCAGCTATATGCTACACATGGTAGTTTCTCCATGATTGCTTCCTTTGAAGCAAGACCCATTGCCTGCACCATCCATAGCATGTATGTGTATGAGGTGGACATGTATCCTGTCTCGTTCAATCTATAGGAAACTGAAGCAATGTAACCTATAAGTCAATTTGATACTCAATCTAGCCAACCTTACTTGTTTATACACAGCACTATGCTCGGCATGTCAGCCTCATTTGACGAATCTACTTTCACTAGCTCCACTCGAACTCGTGGATGCAAATCGGCATCTTTTTTGTAAGCAACACCTAACATAGAAAGAGAGAACACACATTTGTTTCATTTCAAGACATGCTCGCAAATTAACATCATTTGCTACTATCTTCTAGAAATCCCATCCAAGCGGCGAGCCTATGGTTGCTATCCATGGTGTACAACATTTTTCTGCACAGGTTGCTCCAACTAGTGCCTCGGATGTCAGCCTCAAACTCCTTGTTTATTGCACTCCATAATGGATCCCATCTCCCGGCTTACTTGTCTTGCTGTCTCTAGCTTTACAAATGGCAAAGAGGAACCCAAGGTAGTGGAGATTCATGCTCTACCTGTAGTGATTAATCTATGTCAAAGACCATCACAGTATCCTCAAATTAAAAAGATCAAATCTACCTTCAAACTTCCAAGATGCTTGGACAACATGTCTTGGCATATTGTCACGTCTTTGTTGATGGGAAATTGTCCTCCATCATTTGCCCCTGTAATCATATTAGCCTCCATTTCTCTATAATCGATTTGTTTGTCGGAGTTGTCTTTATCCTCCACAAATCCAGATGATGCTCCCTCATAAACTTTCGCTTTCCCTTTTGCAATTTTTTAAAATTTTTGGATGTCGCAGGAGGAGGAGACGGCATTGCAGTAGCTGGAATGCTCTTTGATAGAGTCACACTAGCAGATGTAGACATTTCTTCTGGCTCTTTCCTTGCAATCTTGGTGACACGCTAATAAAAAATCAAAATAGTATTGATCAGTCATCAAGCAAAGTGTTGACAGCTCTTTCATATATTATACTCAATACAACAAACTCCATTGTTTCCATAGAGACAAACTCAAAAATTACCAGATCGTTTTTTGGCCATGCAACTAGGCTTTTCTCTGCCTTCTTAAGAGTGGTCATTTCATCGTTCGTCGAAGGAACATGAGCCAGAGGGGCATCATTGCCATCATATACTTCCAACACCGCAATGGAATAGAAACCATAGGCAATCTGCTTCCATGTAGCCTAGCTAGGTTCAAATTCTTCTATATGCAACCTATACCGATTGCCAATCCATTATAAATGAACTCAATAAAAGCAGCACCATTAGATTTCTTTGCCATCTTTAAAAGGAACTGAAAGTCGAGCACTCCAGCTTTTATCTGCAGAAATGAGACATAATTTTTATCAGTTTTACAGGTTGAACAAAAGATAAGGATTATAGTACCTTGACTTCTTGGAATTTCAATCAATGTCTCAATAAACCAATTTAGTGAAAGACATAGCTCCCCATGCCTATTTATAGGCAAACGACCACCCCTCCACTACCCTCCCACCCTCTTTACCTTGCATTGAAAAAAAAATTATTGGAATGTAGATAAGAGGAACAAGATACCTTGTTTTTTACGAATGTCAATCACAGATTCAACCAACCTGTCCAAAAACAGAACACCCCAAGCCTATTTATAGGCTATTGTCCCCCTCTCGTCTAGCCCTAACCCACCCACCCTCTCTTCCTTGCATTCAATCAATTTAATGAATTTTGAACTTCTTGCTTTGTTTCATTCCCTCCCTCTCCTTCATTCACCCTAACTCACTCCCTCCTTTCAGGCATTCTTTTTATATTAATCTCAAGAGACATTGATGCTTTTTTAATCTCAAAATCTAACTTGTTGCCTTTTTGATTCCTCCCTCTTTTTCACTTACTCTAACTCTTCTTCTCCCTCCTTCTCTCACTCTCTCTCTCTACCTCGTGTTCAAGCAAACACAAGTGCTCTCCTTTGCTTGAACGCAAGGTAGAGAGAGTGAGAGAGGGAGGGAGAACAAGAGTCAGAGTAAGTGAGAAAGAGGGAGGAATTAAAAAAATACGAAAAAATTTACCTTCACAGCATTATATATCAAGTTAAACCGTAGAAAAAGATTCATTCACAATTGTCTATTTACTTATCCTTGCTCTCTCTCCCTCCTCTCTCTCTCTCACCCAACGTCCTATGAGAGAGAGAGAGAGAGAGAGAGAGAGAGAGAGAGAGAGAGAGCAAGGATAAGTGAGATAGAGAGAGACAAGACGTACAACTAAGATTGTGAAAGTGATTAAATTACATTCAAGTGACGGTTTGGCCAATTGATCAACAACTAAGATACCTTTATACTAATTTCAAAAGCAGTTGATTTCAAGAGATGCTTTTTTATTACTAAAAATCTAAGTTGTTGTGTTTTTTAGTCTCTCTATAACTCTCTCTCTCTCTTTCTCCACCTCTCTCACCCTTGAGTTTAAGAGAATGCGAGCGCTAGCACTCAGCGTTTTGGTGAAGCAGGGCGTGAGCCTAGCAATTCGCAAAGCAGGTGTGGGCGAAGGGGTGGTAGTGGAGGCGGGTTCGGAGGAGGTGGTATGCACTTGGAATGAGCGCTAGCGCTCACCACCAATCATGCACTTGAGAGAGTGGGAAGTAGGGGCACGTAGAGAGTGCTTCCCCATCACATTCCTTTCTTGTAGCTGTGCGGGCTATTGCACCTGGGTTCACACAAAGCTCTTCTCTCAGTTACTAGAAGCTTTTGATGCTCAGCTTTGACGCAGTCGGCAAGAATTTTTCTAGCTTTTTCTCAAAGGCTACAATATTTGACGGCTACAATGCAGTGCATAATACATAAGCTTTACTGTTTGGATGTTGGAGGGCAGGACAAGGTACTCTTGTTCTGCTTTTGTTTGGACTAGAAAATTGTTCGGCATGTCAATAAAGGAGTTTGGTCGATGGTTTGTTTGCTATCCAGGATGAGCTATGGAACATGGTGCATCTTGGATTGGCCAAGAAGAAGGATCTTCCTCATGCCATGAATGCAGCTGAAATGACATACAAGTTGGGCCTTCATTCACTTCATCAGCGCAAGTGGTATGTTTGCGGTCAATTTTACACATGCATCTTAATAGTTCTCTTCCCAAATGTGTGTGTGTCAATGTGCATGCTCATCCATGCCCGTGTTTGAGCTGGTACACATTGCTTTGAAGTCCAATTCATCTAAGTACATTCAGAGCACATGTGCCACAAGAGGAGAGCGTCTTCACAAAGGTCTTCATTGGCTAGCTTTAACATAGCCAGCAAGGTGAGGCCTGTTTGGAAGTTTACATGGGATGCAATATGATGGAGTACACTTGCATTAAGGCTTGAAATAATACACTACCCCTTCTTTTTTCCATGTTTGAGGTCCTCAAACCTCATGATTGGTTGCACTAAATTGCACGTATCCAAAGGTGCTTGACACCAAAAGTGTTTGCTCTGTTTTCATAAGCTTGCATGGAGAAAATGCGGTCTAATCGGCTTGCACATTTCTTCATGTTTCTTGGTGTACAAAAACACAAATTTCAAGCTTGCAAATTTTGCTCACCAAAGAACAAACCACTTGTGGCACTTTTAGTATTGCCTTGGGACAAAAGAATAAGTTGGGATAAGCACGGGAGCTGTGTTACATGCTGGGGAGGAGGGAACCCAAGCCACAGAAAGTCATTCATGAAGGATGTTGGCTTTTTTAGAGAAGTTTAAATTAACGCCGTAGGAACAACCCCAAGAGACTACAAAGAACTCCAAGGGGTTTGAACTCCATACTTGCTGCTAAAGAGAGAATAAGAAAAGGAGAGGAGAATTTTTTACCATACAAAGAGCCCTCAAATTCATAGTTTTCAACTCAAGACATGGAGAAAGGTGAGGGATGCCACTTGGCATTGGTTGACTTGAGGGGAATGGTAAAAATCAAAGGCTAAGTTGAGGCTAAAAAACGCAAATGCAGCACTACATTTGGAGCACGTTGTGTACATTAAATATATGCACACACACACACACAGAGAGAGAGAGAGAGAGAGAGAGAGAGAGAGAGAGAGAGAAAGAGACATACAAAAATACCACAGAGGTGGTATAGAGGTAAGCTATGTGTGTGTATGTTGTGTGTGTGTGTGTGTGTGTGTGTGAGAGAGAGAGAGAGAGAGAGAGAGAGAGAGAGAGTTTAAGAAAATCCTCCTTGCTCATTAAAATTTCTTTGACTCAACCTTCTCAAGGTTAAGCTAAGGAAAACCTTTCATTTCCATAGGATACATACCCAACTAAAATTCTAGTTTTACCAATATGTATGATTCCACATTAGGACTTCAATCATTAATACAAATTACTCAAAAGAAAAGGCAATTATGTCACAATACTGAAGCAAATCATCTCCAAAGACACATAAGCAACGAAAATTCTAGTTTTATCAATATGTATTGATAGACTATCATTCTTCTTATGAAAAGCTACAAGTTTTTTGAATCGTTGAAGATTTTATCTCACAACTATTGACATGCCCAAATCTTTGCCGGTATTTTGGGAATTTTGGAAAATTTGAATGGCATTTTGGGAATTTTAGAAAAAAAAATTGGGGGAATTTTGGGAATTTCCACAACTTAGAGGGGTATTTTGGTAATTTACCCTCGTTAATTTCTCTTCCTAGCATTGTTCTTTGATGATTATTAAAGTACGCATCAGGATATTTGCAATTGTTGTATCTTACAGATGTAAGTAGGTTATGATATATCAAGAATGTGAGAAAGAGAGGTAATGGTATTTGTAATACTTACTACAATGCGCATTTTGCAAGCTACAATTATAAGTAAAAGATGTGCCACACAAAAGCAAGAAAAGTTTGGTGTGATTTCTACTGTTTTCTTCTAAAGAATTCTTAGCAAAAGCCACCTATTGCTAAAAAAATCATTGGAAATAATTGATCCTCAATTCCTCTCACTCAACCTACTTGCTTTTTCTTGATCTTCTTCTATCTTCCTCTCACTCAACCTACCGCTAAGTGGGAGAGAGACAAACAGACAAAAAAAAAAAGAATTGGAGCAAGCGAGAACATAGAGAGAAAGAATAAGAAAAATAGGAATTGAGAGCGAGAGAGACTAGGAACACCTGGGATTTCTCTACGATGTTCTTTGGGATAAGATAATAGAGGGAGAGCTTGAATGTTTGCATTTAAGTGTATTGATTGTCTATAAATAATGTCTAGGGTGTCAGCTAAAATCTATCCAGATAACCAGTAAGCTCGATACGAACCGCCTCTAGTGATGGCTTCCTCCTCGTCAACCACCTGGTAATTGTTACCATATACATATGGTAGTGATGTGTGTGAACACACTAGGACCGCCGGGGCATTTTTTCCCTCTTTAGGAGGTTTTTTCCCCCGAGCATTGTATATACGCCCATCACTCTAGGGCTATCTATCTTTCTATTGCACACTAAGTAACACACTCTCTATTGTGTGCCTTGAGCTTCCTTCGTCTTCTCCAAGCTGTGTGCGTTTCTCTGCAACCCTAATTCCAACAATTAGTATCAGAGCAGGTTACGCCCTCCCGGGCTTAGTCGCCAACTGCTCCAACACACGCCTGCTCACATTCTTCGATTTCAGTGAGGTTTGGCAAGCATTCGCAGGTCGACAAATATTTTGGGAGAACTTGTAGAGCTTACTCTGCTCAGATTTCTGATTCGGGCTCATTTCGGCCTCCGTTTCCACTACAGGCAGTGTTGCACAGGCTATTTCGTCATTTTGTGCAGAATTTTTGTCAGTGTCGTTTTCTGCATAACATGTGCCCTACATTCTTTTACAATTTGTGTTGTATAGCACGTTTTGTTCCCGTTACGTTTCTTCTCTTTTCGGGCAGTTTTCACATCAGGTGCAGCATTTACCATGGCTGACAACAACACATATGTGTTCAAGATGTTTGCTGATGAGGATAGGTTGGATGGGGACGATTACCCTATGTGGGCTTACATGATGCAACATGTTCTTGTGTCAAAGGGCGTCTACAATATTGTGCAAGTCATTGATGTACGTCCTGGTTTTGAGGATGCAGGCGATGTTGAGGATGTTGCAGGTCTAGCTGCAAGGATTACTGCTATTACAGTTGTTTTGCCTATGGCGGAACAATCTCGTTGGGATGTAAAGGATGCGAGGCTCATGCATTGATTGCGTTTTCTGTGAAGCGCACCATTGTTCCTCACATCTGTTCAGCAAAATCTTCAAAACAGGCTTGGGATATTTTGGTTGGTCTTTATGCAAGTCGCAATGAGGCTAAAATTGCTTTGCTGCGTAAAGAGCTGGAATCAAAGATTATGCATGAGGAAGATGATATGGACACTTTTCTTGCTGGTATCAATGAGCAACTTATTTCTGCAGTTGAAGTCATTTCATACAGTTCCCTTGTGCAGACTGTTCTTGATGCCTTACCAGATTCTTACCAGACTTTTGCTAGTTCTTATGGCCCAAGGAAATCCAGTAGTTGTCAAGTTTGATGCATTATGCACATTGCTGTTGCAAGAGTCACTTTCCAGAAAAAACAGGACTAGACAGCGTGTAGTTGAACAGGCTTTTATTGCTTCTCAAAGAAAGGGTGGTAACAGCAATGCAACCACTTCTTATGGTTCTGCTGCGAGTGGCAAAACTTCTGTTCGTAATGCTTCTGCTGGCAGCAATTTGTTTGGAAATTCTCGTGATAAGGGCAAAAAGAAGATGCGTTGCCATTATTGTAAAGCTAATGATCACTTGATCAAGCAGTGTCCTACGTTGAAGGCCAAAGAGGCTAAGAAGAAAGGGGTGATTCCACTGCAAATATTGGTTTCACTGCAAATGTAGCCATTGTTGAGTCTTCTGTGAAAGGAGACAGTGATGCTGATGTTGATGCAGAATGGGCTTTTAGCGCAGAGTGCACTTACAATCCTGCTGTCCATGATGCATGTTTGTCATTTGTGCTGCAGATTCACATGTGTGGTATTTCGACAGTGGTGCTACAAAGCACATTACCTCACATCGTGAATTGTTCACCTCTCTTGAGTTTGTCCCTCATGGGAATTTAGTCACTTGTGCCAACAATGCCTCTTATCTGGTTCAGGGAGTTGGAAAGATTGTGCTTACTACTGCAAATGGCAATTCTTTCACAGTTGTTGATGCACTTTATGTACTTGGGATCAAGAAGAATATTTTGTCTGTATCTGCACTTGCTAGACTTGGACTTGTAGTCAAATTTGTGGATGACAGATGTACAGTTCATGATCTCAGTTTTGGTGATGAAATTGTTGCATCTGGCCTTTTGTGCCGTGGGTTGTATAATCTCAGTTTGTATAACAAGTGTGGACAAAATTTTGCAAATGCTGTTGCAGATTCAAGGGCTATTTCAAATGCAAAACTTTGGCATGCACGTTTTGGTCATTTGAATTTAACCAGTTTGCTACGTTTGCTGAAATCTGATATGGTTGCTTCTTTGCCGCCTCTTAAAGCACCTGCCAAACATGTTTGTGAAGGCTTTATTTTGGGTAAGATGCAGTGTTCTAAGTTTTCAAAGGATGGTTCAATTCGGGCCACATGCAGGTTGCAGCTTGTGCATAGTGATGTTTGTGGGCCCACGCACACTCCATCCTTGGGCAATTACCTTTACTTCGTGACTTTCATTGATGATTACTCCGGGCATGCATGGGTATTTCCGCTTAAAGCGAAGTTCAAAGTTTTTATGTGCTTCAAACAATTTCTGGCTATGGCTGAAAATGTCTCGAAATGTACTATGGGCACCCTCCGTTCCGATCGAGGGGGGGAGTATATGTCTCATGAATTCAATGCATTTCTGGCTAGTCGTGGGATAAAACACCAATTTACAGTGCGTTATACACCTCAGCAAAATGGTGTTGCTGAGAGGAAAAACACAAGTCACTTACGGAAATGGCACGATGTATGGTAAAAAGTCAAGCTTTGCAGCATTCTTTTTGGCTTGAGGCCATCATGTATGCCACTTATGTACTAAACAGGTGTCCTACGAAAGCTTTGCAGTCTATTACTCCATATGAAGCATGGCATGATAGAAAAGCCTTCTATTGAGCACGTGCGTGTTTTTGGCTCTTTGGCATATGCTTTGGTGCCACAAACACAGCGCAAAAAATTGGATGATAAGGCTGTCAAATGTATTTTTCTTGGTTATAGTGCTGATAGCAAAGGTTACAGGTTATATAATCCGCAAACAAAATGTATTTTGGTTTCACGGGATGTAGTGTTTGTGGAAGATTCTATTTAGCCCTTGTTGTCATGTACTAGAGACAGTAATGTAAGCTCACAGGACATTTATGACACTTTGTTGCCTCTTTTCAGTGGTGTAAATACGAGTAAGTTCCAATGAGGCAAATGTATAGCCTATGGGGGTTTCTGAAAATTTTACAGATCAGCCTATTACTGATGCAGATGTACATGATGTACTTGATGATGAAAGGGCTGAAAATGAGCAGGCTAAAGGTATGCCAAAATGGCTGGTGCACACTTTGCATGACAGTAAATTGGATGCACCTTTGTCTCGTCCTACTCGTTCAGGCTCTCGCCATGCATCTTATGCATCAGATTGTTCTCCTTTGGCTGTGTCCAACTTGCATGATGTTGAGGAACCTCTGTCTTTTAATGAAGCACATAATTCAAAAAATTGGATGGCTTCCATGCAATCAGAATATGATGCACTTATAGAAAATGACACATGGAATTTATGTGATTTGCCTCCTGGCAAAAAGGCCATTGGTACAAAGTGGGTTTACAAGTTGAAACGGCAAAGCCGGATGGTGAGATGGATCGCCATAAGGCTCGACTTGTTGCAAAGGGTTATGCACAGAAAAAAGACATAGATTATGAAGAGACTTTTGCTCCTACTTGTCGTATGACTACTGTGCATTTTCTATGTGCATTGGTAGCTCATTTTGGTTGGGAGGTACATCAATCAGACATTATTATTGCTTTCTTGAATGGCGACATATTTCAGGAAGTTTATGTAACGCAGCCTCGCAGTTTTGTCAAGGAAGGACAAGAGGACAAAGTGTGCAAAATGTAACAAGGCTTTGTATGGGTTGAAGCAATCTCCTCATGCTTGGTATGAGAAAGCCGACACTCCTTTGGTCAAACAAGGCTTTCGTAACAGTCCAACAGAAAGCACATTGTGTGTAAAGCATGAGGGTGATGTACTTCTCATCGTGGCTCTTTATGTAGATGACTTGTTGATCACTGGACCAAATGAGAGACATATTGCTGAATTTAAGGCTGATTTGAATGCTACTTTCAAGATGAAAGATTTGGGGTTGTTGCATCATTATTTGGGCATACAGTTTAAGCAGTGTGATGGTGGTATTGCCTTGTGTCGAAAAAGTTACATAGAGACACTGCTATGTAAGTTTGGACTTGAGGATTGCAAACCTATTGCCACTCCCATGGAAACAGGTTTGAAGTTGAGTCTACATAATGCTGGCGATCCTACTGATGTCACTCTTTACCAAACTGTTGTTGGTTGCCTCATTTATGTATGCAACACGAGGCCCGATATTCAGTTTGCAGTCTCACAGGTTAGCAGATTTATGCATAGCCCAGGGTTTAAGCATTGGCAGGCTGTCAAGAGGATTTTCCACTACCTTAGTGGCACTTTACATCTTGGCTTGTTTTATCCCAAGGGGGGATCATTACCGCCAGAGTTACATGCTTTTTCAGACTCAAATTGGGCCGGTTGTTTTGATACGCAAGTGTCCACAAGTAGTTTTTGTTTCATGCTTGGCAGTTCATGTATATCATGGTTGAGCAAGAAGCAACCTACTGTGACCACTTCGAGTTGTGAGGTTGAGTACAGGGCAGTCTTCACAGCTACGGTTGAGTGTGTATGGCTCAGACGCCTTATGGCTTATTTGGGTGTTGGACAGGACACTGCCAACACTATCTACACTGACAGTAAGAGCGCATTGGCAATTGCGAGGAACCCAGTTTTTCATGCTCGCACAAAGCACATTGAGGTGCATTACCACTATGTCAGGGAGAGGCTCTCAACAGGAGAGATCAGCTTGGCTTCTGTGCCAACACAGGACAACCTTGCAGATCTTTTCACAAAGGCATTGTCTCATGTGAGAAGCTTGAAGCTTTCCTCAAAGCTTTGGGCTTACTCCCCTTTGTGGACTGATCATGTCCTCAGGGCATGGCACTTCCCTTTACGCATGTGCCAACTCTCGTTCACCGCATCACTCCAGGGGGGATTTGTTACCATATACATGTGGTAGTGATGTGTCTGAACACATTAGGACCACCGGGGCAATTTTTTCCTTCTTAAGGAGGTGCTTTTCCCCGAGCATTTTATATACGCCCATCACTCTAGGGCTATCTATCTTTCTATTGCACACTAAGTAACACACTCTCTATTGTGTGCCTTGAGCTTCCTTCGTCTTCTCCAAGTTGTGTGCGTTTTTCTGCAACCCTAATTCCAATAGTAATTGGTATGTTGAGCTCCATCAATGGAACACTATGATGCTTCCACTATGGTTAGAGTCTGTTTCTCCCAAGAGAGTATTCATGTATTGTCTATTAATTTCTCGCTAAATATAACTGGACTCGACTACTTATCCACATTTGTGTTCTACAATTCAGCACAAGAGACCACTTGTGTCTCGTGTGGTGTTTGAATCAACAACGACTAGACTTAAGCATTTACAATTGAGTCTTGCCAAGCATATGGTTATGGGAGTGGTGGTTCAAGTATTGGGGAGCAGCTAAATATCAAAGAGCTCCTCTCTATATTGGAGGAGATGCAACCATTGATCCATACACAAAGGTGCTGATCTATTGTCTTGTCTATAATTGTACCATTTATCTCGCCTAGTTCACATGTATATTCATAATATTGATCTTAGGTTTGAGCATTGGATGAGGGAGGCTTATCTCTTGGAGGCTCAATTCAAGCCTCCAAGAGAAATGAGTCGACAGTAAACATGGAAGCTCGTATTGTGCAACACATTGTCGTGAAAGCCGGCATACATGAAAAATTCATGGTTGAGATGTCTACTTCAAGTTCAATTAGTTTGTGAGAATAAAAAAAACTTCCTCCAAAAAGCTCTCTGAATCGAAGGTGTAGAGAGCATTTTCGTTGATAACATTGCTCCATGGGAAGCTTGTTCAAAAGCTCTCTCCCAAGCTCCCTCTAAAAGCTCTCTCCATTTCCATCCCCATAGCTTATTTGATAGCTATGAATTAAGTAGATCATCTATAGTTAGGTATTTGATACCTATTGGAAAGCTACTTCTGGCTATAATCTTTTAATATTTATGAAGCAGGTAACTAATGATCGATATCTAATAGGATTTCAAATAATAGCTATCTAATAGGTGTCCTTTTTTTGTCTAATAGTCATAGCTAGGAAATAGAGATGTGTGAACCAATGGTTTAATAGCTATTTAATAACTATCTAATAAGTTTCTAATAGCTAATGAAAAAGGTATAAGTAAATTAAAGTGTTTGTACATAGATATATGGTAGCTATTGTGTTAGCAGCAAGCTAACCCATGTAACATTTTTTGGGAACACTTATTCTTTTGATAAATCGGGAATATTGTAACTCCTATTTGCCAAGTGGATATTGTAATCGATGAGCCGAAGCTATAAGCTTCCAGATTGTATCTAGTTAGAGCTCCCAGATAATTAGTTTTTTACCAAAGAAACCTTGGCTAAGGTATAAAAGTCAATTTTATAAAGTTATTATTAAGTTTTGGATAAGAAATACACAGTGTGAGCTAACGACGCTCACTTCTCTCCTTCTCATGCTTCCTACTCCTTTGTCAATTGTTACATTGCAGTGTCGTTGTTGCGTTGCAATCAAAGGTAAGAGCTCTACGCACTAACATAAACATATCATGGTAAAACGTAGCTTTTGGCGTCGCCAACCCGTGGCCTAATTTCATCATAAGTAGGAATTTAAGCTAGGAAATCACAAAGTAAGCATAGGTGGGTATTGGGGCATAATTGCCAAGTACTTAGAAGCATTCGAGATTAGAAACGACTAGGTCAAATCTCAATGCTATCAATAATCACATTTTTTGCACTTCATCAAAAGTGAGATTTGAGACCATAAGCATGTGTACTTAGGTCTTATATACTTGTCCTAGAAGTTTCGTAACATACGGATGTCGTTTGATACTGTAACGGTCATGTTTTGTTTGTCGATTAGTGACTACCTTTTGATGACTTGGGTCATTTGAGTGTAGCTTGTGTTAGGTGCGAGTTGTTTGTTGTTTTCCAAGAGATGAAACCCTCTTGTAGCCTCTATGCACTAGTCGGGTCAGCTTCGTCCCATGGATTGACAATTATGTTCGTGATTCTCGCTATGTCAAATATTTGGCACCATTGCCAGAGACGAATAGACCTAAACTAGGGAAAACAAGAGCGCCTTATTTAGTTGTCCTTGAACTTCCTCTAGGATCACCTAGAGTAAAACTTTCTCTATAAAACCGCATAGCTTAAGAGTGTCGTCTTTTGTTGTGTAGAGGTTAGGAAACCCATCCATATTTGGCACCATTGCCAGAGACGAATAGACCTAAACTAGGGAAAACAAGAGCGCCTTATTTAGTTGTCCTTGAACTTCCTCTAGGATCACCTAGAGTAAAACTTTCTCTTTAAAACCACATAGCTTAAGAGTGTCGTCTTTTGTTGTGTAGAGGTAGCTTGGGAGTAGATTGTACTTGCTGAGTACCTTGTAGGATTGTAGGATTAGGTTAGGATTTTGAGAATGATTGATGGACAAGACAAGTCTGAAGATCAATTCTCAAGAAAACCATAAAAATAAAGAAAACAAGTGTTTTTTGTGGATACTTTCCACAACCCCATTGCAAAAGAACCTAGGAGTAGAGTAAGTACAATCCGAGGTGGGATCTCAAATCATTGCTCACTCCGAAAGAATAATTGTGAGTTGTTTATGTGAAGTTGTAGAATTTCAGGTCTACGGCTTGAAACAGCATCAAAAGACTGTCAATCGTTGAATCCGGCTGGAGATTATGCTCGTTAAAGTTGTATGAACCAATGGGTAAGCTTAAAGATGCATTTGAGGTAAATTTTCAAGAGTGTGTAGAAACTCAGATTATCGACATTTTCTTGAGAATTTAAGCCAAATTAAGTTTTGAATTGACTCAGAGGCTCAAAACATGTCACAAAAAGATTGACCATTGAAAAAATTGCAAAAAGTAATCATTTTAGGCCAAAAGTAAATAATTATGATTATTTAATTTTAGCTCAAAACTGACCAAGGTTGATACCAGAGACTCTATGCATGATTACAAACATCTTTTGTAAAGTCTCATAGAGTTTGGATCACAAAACAGACCAAAAACTTGATAAAATTTGAAATCTATACTGATTTTTAAGAAATTGAGTTTGACTTGATAAATCTTGATCAAATTTGATGAAACTTGTCCAAGAGGCTTAGATTAAAGTGTTTAACATGTGTGTATGCTCAAATGATCAAACTTATGCTAAAATTTGCCATAAGTAAATAATCGTGATTATTTACTTTTGTCCAATTTTCAAACTTTTTTTGCCAACCAAGCATACCACAAGTTCTATCATGTTGTATTCAGCGCTCACATCAAATTGGTAAGATTTGGATCTATAAAGTGAAATTGTGGCCAGTTTTATAAAGTCGGTTTGCAGACACAAAATTGTTGATAAATTGAGCAAGGGTTATCCAAACTTGGTGAAACTTTACTAGGGAGCTTAAGTTAAGTTGCATTACCTGTTTGTATCAACATTTTGGCAAGAAGTTGCAAAAAAATCCCAGAAGTAAGTAATCGTAATTATTTATATCTGCTCCAGATTTGAGAATTTTTGCACAATTGAGTATACCACAAGGTCAATCATATCAAGTAGACTCCACATATCAAATTTGGTGAAATTTGGATCACAAAAGTGAGACTTAAGCCAGATTATTGTTGATAACTTGGACAAATCTTGTTCAAATTCAAAGAAACTTATCCAGAGATTATAACAAGATGTTTATATGGAAAAACAAGCCCAAAAAGTGAGAAAATTTGAGAACAGTAAATAATTAGATTATGTACTTTTGAGCACTAGAGATAAAATTTTGGACTTTTGAGCTTGTACAATGTTAGAACAACATAATACCAGGCCACTTGTCAAGTTTGGGTTCCATCAGATCCAAACTAGTACATGTTAACTCAGTTTCCAAGCTGCAGATTAGTCCTTTAGCTCTTTGCAAGGGTAGACTTTGGAAATCTCATTTGTTAGCTCAGATTGAAGTGACATACACAGACCAATCACCAATAGTTAGCAAAAGTGTACAGTATTTGAGAGAAAATTGTTAGCTTGGTTAAAACTGACACATGAACCAGGTTACAGGCAAGGAATTGAGAGCTTGACTAGACATAGTTTGAAGAGGAAATAAGGGCAAACAAACAAGGAAAACTTTATATGAATAAAAATGGGACTCATTATGTAAAAGTTGAAAATCCTGATGTGATAGAGAAATGGGGGTTAGAAGTGAATACAATATTTCTGGATATGGAAGCAAAAGAAGGTCCACCAAGTTTAGAATTTGAGAAAAACGATCAGGTTGATTTAAAACCTTTGAAACGGCTTAGCACTGATGGGAGGATAGGAACGTTAAGGATCTTTTATGGACCTCTCATGCCAAATCAGGGCAGTTAAAGATCAAAGACAAGGGTTCAGCAGAGTCTACCATCTTACCTATTTAGGGATTGTTATAACAAACAACAACTTTGTTATGATGAGTCTTGAGGAGATAGAACAGACCAAATACCAAGGGTACTCTATAAGAGATTGGATGTGGGACAAGGACCTGATTCTATTCTAAGAGAAGAACTCCACAAGAGATCTTTTGGGAGCAATGTTAAAAAACTCGTACCTACTCATCACGAAGAAAACCTGAGTCACTATTTCCAACATGTTGGTCTGAAGGACTTGAGACAGGACCAACTGCCAGAAGAGTTGGAGCTGAGCCAAACAGACGTGTCAGACTAGTTGATTTTCAAAAATGGGTCAAAAAATACATTGGATTTGGGGATTTATATTATCACTTAGCTAGCTTCAAGCAAGTGCTAAGAGAAAAACGCATATTTGATTTCCACACTTAATTTGAGGCATTTCGAATGACATTAGAAGGAAAATCTTTGACATGGTTCCAAAACATTCCACAAGGTCAATCATGGACTTAAATACATTAGCTCATGGATTTGTAGCTGCATGTTCCAAAACTGGAATCAAATATAATATGGTAGCTCAAATTTATAGCTTCAAATAGAAACAAGGTGAGTCTGTTAGGGATTGTGCACCCAGGATGAAGTAATACATTGCAAGATGCCCATAATTAGAAATACCATTAGAAGAAAGATTGGTGTCATTGTTTCTAGAAGGATTGCTAAACAAAGCACTTCATGCTATAATGTATAGCAAGAAGCATATGACCCTAGAAGAGTGTGTACCAGATTCTATTGACTTGGGAGACAATTGTGGTATTTTCAATGAAGAAGATGTCCCTAAGGATACTTAGAGTGACAAAATAGCATCCACAAAACCAACACAAGTAGGAATGGCTACTGCAGCACCACTTATATCCATAGAAGACATGCTCAAAATGATGAACAAAATCATGAATAATATGCAGAAAATACCTATGACAGGACCAGGGCATGGGATACCTCAACAGGGACAACCGATTAGGCAAAAAAAATGGTGTGCTATTGAGGGTAAATGACAAACCATAAGACCAATGAGCGCTATTACCGACCAAAGTATGATGGAAATGTTCAATATGTGCCTATGAGACCACAAGGACAACCCATGTACAGATATAAGTCTAATATCACCCCAACACAAAGACCATTGATGGGTATGGAAAGACCACAACCAGTGTTGGGTCAACAATCTCCATATCCTGGACATAATACAGTTCATGTAAAGTACATGCATTTAGAAGGAGTGCCTGTAAAGTACATGCATTTAGAAGGAGTCATAGATGAACAAGCACTAGTGCATGTTACACCTTATGTTGAGCCTAGTCCATCTACAATAATGGTAAAAAGAGAGTGGTATAATTCACATCCACCTTCAGTGGAAGAACTTGTGATTTATGCTACACCAGAGCTTACACCGATGTACTTTGTAGCTAATCAAGGTGTTATATCTCCTATGGTAAGACCCATGATTAAGCCAAGGACTAGAAACTTCCATAATTGTGGTACAGATGATCATTGAAAAAATGAATGCCCAGAACCTCACAAGAACATTAAGCAAATAGAATCTTTTTGTACACGATGCTGCAAAAAAGGAGGACACTTCTCTGAAGGCTGTCCAAAAAATGTGTTAAACAAGGAAAAATGATATAAAATCCTTGTATGGGAATTGTGGCTCTGAAGCATCAGGAATGTCTAAACCAATGGCTCTAAAAACGCTACCCTCTTACTTAGGAGACAACAAAGATGAGTCCATAGTGTGTAAAACCACTCAGGTGAAAAGAGCGGAACAGACCCTAGAGGTGGAGAATATCCATTCAATCATGTCAACACCCATTCAATGTACTCTTACCTTGAGAGAACTGTTAAAAATCAGACCATATTTATAGAATGATTTACAGATAACTCTAGAGAAGGTGGGAATAACAGGGCTAATCGCAAAAAATTTGGGTAAATTGAAACATGAATTGGGTAACAAGGAGATTAGATCCGTCCCTATGAACAAAGTCGGAGAATACTACAAAGGGGAAGAAGGAAACACAACCCTTCTTGTGAGATATAATGGTGTAGAACTGGACAATGGAGCTGGCATAGCCATAGCCACAAAAGCAGTATGGGAATCATGGGGAAAACCAGCCATTAAACAAACTTGAATGAAATTACAATTGGCAGATGGACACATAAAAAAACCCCTAGGATTGCTTGAAAAAGTGATAGTTAGTTCTTGTGGAGTTGATTATTAACATACTTTTGCGATAGTGGACTTTGGAAAGAAACTTAACTATGAAATCATCTTGGGAAGACCATTCATGCGGGACAAGTACAGCTTATTCAAGATTGGAGAAACAATTACTTGTACTTCAAGCAAGTGGGATCAATCACAAGTGTTAATCTAAAAGATCACACTTATAGAGATGTAGTGAAAACACCCATTCAAGAATTTGACTCAGTCTCTTCAGCTAAATCAAAGCTTCCATCTTGGTTAAGCAAAGACACACTTATTTGGATGAGTGGAGCCTCAAAAAATGGGAGTTTAAAACGAGAGGAATGTATCTTAGAAAGGGATTGCAAAGATGAAGCCTTTTTAGAGTATTTGTTTGAGCCATTTGAGTGGACTCAAATTTTGCCAACAATGGATGTATGTGTGAATACGTCAATGCCTACTCAATTTTGCAATGAGGATGGTTACGACATAATTCCCATACAAATGATCTCAACCATTCACATTGAAGATAAAGTTCAGGAACCCAAGGACTTACTGAAAGCTCAACAAGTCTTTTCAAACCTCTATTATGATGCTACTGATGAGTTTGAAGATTTTGCTACATCTGATGATTCTGGGTCAAAAAAAGAACATGTGAGAGCCCAACTACTCCTAAAAGGAGGAGAGGGAAAAAAATTTGACTTTTTAAACCAGAAAACAAGAAGACAAAAATGGTAAAAAAGAAAAAGAGACACTAAGAACTTGATATTTAGACCTATGCCATCAATTTTTAGTAGAACACGGTTTCTAATGCAGATAGATGCACATGATTGTGTCAAAGACAAAATCACGAGTAGATATCCTTCAGACGACAAACAAGGAACATCAAAAAAACCAAGAAAAACAAGAAAGAAAACTCAATCAAAACCTAAGCATCCGGATGATGAATTATCCATAACACGAGTTGAACGAAAGAAAAAATATCAAGAGTTGAAGAAAACTTTAAAGGAGATGTATATAACTAAAATGGAAACAACCAAGGAAGAGAGTAAAGATGTAATAAGTGTTCCATCCCATTACAAAAAATATACTCTCCAAGACCGAAAGATCATAGTAGAACAACCTGTAAGGAAATTAAGAAAACAGGATGAGTCATATGAAGGACCTGAAAATGCAAAGAAAATAGATCTAGCCGAACTAGGAAAAGAGCCCAGACCTGCCTCCATTGTGAATGACTTGACTGAAGAAGAAGAAGAGATTTTGATAAGCTTACTGAAATAATACCGAGATATCTTTGTTTGGTCTTATAAAGATCTCAAGGGTGTTGATCCACATACCATACCTGTGAGAGACGATGCAAAACCAAGTAGACAACGGCCATATACTTATAATGAAACATTTTCCAAAAAGATCAAAGAAGAGATAGAGAAGCTCAAGGTAGCTGAATTCATTTATGAAATTGAACACATAGATTGGGTGTCTCCAATTGTGATCGTACCCAAGAAAAATGGAAAATCAAGAGTGTGTCTCAATCTCAAAAAAGTGAATGCAGTCACCATTAGAGATAACTACCCTCTTCCTTTCATTAAGCATGTTTTAGAACGAGTTGCAGGAAAAGAAACTTACATCTTTTTAGACGGATTTTCAAGGTACAGTCGACTTTTGGTTTATCCCAAAGATCGGCATGAAATTGCCTTTGCAACTGAATGGGGTATTTTTGCCTATAGGGTTATGCCTTTTGGGCTAACTAATGCTCCTGCCATCTTTTAAATATTGATGAGCCATGCTTTCAAAGAATATCTTAGGAATTTCTTGGAAGTATATATGGATGATTTATGTGTACATTCATCAATCTGGACTTATCATTTTGAACATCTCAAAAAGGTATTCAAAAAATGTAGACTTCATAGAATTTGCTTAAATCCTTAAAAGTGCACATTTATGGACAAAAAATTCTTGGACATATAGTGTCTAAAAATGGCATAGCGATCGATATGGATAAAATTCATGTTATTGCTGAATTGTCAAGACCAACAACAATCAAAGGGGTTCAGGCTTTCATGGGACACTGTGGATATTACAAACAATTCATTTATATGTATGCTATAATCGCAAAACCCATGTATGGCCTAATTACACTCTTTGTATGGACTGATGAGCGTGAAGTATCCTTCATGAAGCTTAAACAAGCTCTCACTTTGGCCCCAATATTGAAAGCACCCTATTGAAATAACATATTCCATATACATGTTAATGCTTCCAATTTTTCCATTGGGTGTATATTAGCTCAACCAGGTCACGAAAAATTTGATTTTCTCATTTCTTATGCTAGTAGACAACAAAATGTGGTAGAAAAAAATTATACAACCACCGAAAGAGAAGGATTAGGGATGATCTATGCCGTAAAAAAAGTATAGACATTACCTATTAGCCAACCAATTTGTACTTTTTGTAGACCACCAAGATTTAATGTACTTGGTCAACAAGCCATGCAACACAGGGAGAATAGTGAGATGGTTCATCATTCTTTTGGAATTTGATTTCATTGTAGTTGTAAAAAAGGGCACCACACACCAAACAGAAGATCAGTTATCAAGGATTATTTCAGGAGAACCACTAAAAGGGGTAGACGATGATCTACCAGATGCATAACTATTCTCCGTGAAAATGATACTCCGTTGGTCAAAAAAATATGGTTTCATTGATGACCATAGCTCAAAAGTGGATTCTCAAATACCACTTCCTATACACCAAGAATAATTGGGCAATTGACTATGTATCAGTTACTAGTTGGAAGGCTATACAAAAGAAATCAAGATGGAATATTGCTTTTGTATATCAATCCTGAGGAAAAAACTTAATATTTAAGTCAAGGACACATTACCATAGTAGGACTTCACTTTGCGGAAGACCAAACTATACAATGGATCTCGAGAGTTGGAGTATTTTGGCCAACCATGAGGAGTGATGTTCACTCATTTGTGAAAAATTGTCTCCAATGTCAAAAACAAACACCCATACCTCATGTGACATTGTTTCAAATATCACTTGTTCCTAACTGGAGTAACTAGCTAGTTACTTACTTATCAAGCAGAACATTTTCGGAGGATATGAGTAAACGCCGCCAAAGAGCTATTGAAACCGAAGCAAGAGACTATGCTTTTATTGGAAACCAATTGTATCGGAGAGGAAAGGATAAACATTTGCGTCTCTATGCAAATGAAGAGAAATATATACCCACTCCTAGAACAAGCACATGCTGGATTAGTTGGAGATCACTTTTCTACTGAAACCATCGCTAGAGCAATTTTAATGGCAGGCATATGGTGGCCAACACTTTTTTCAGATGCCAAAGAATATGTTTGAAGGTGTAATGCATGCCAACAAGGGTAGATAGAATGCCTTTAAGACCAACGATGGGGACTAGAGCTTTTGCAAAATGGGGCATAGATTTTGTCGGACCAATACAACCACCTGCTTATAGAACTCAAGCTCAATATATCATTGTAGCTACAAACTATTTGATCAAGTGGGTAGAGGCTAAGGCAACCAGAAAGAATGATGCTAGAACCACAACCGCATTCTTGTATGAAAATGTGCTAGCTAGATATGGACTTCCAATAGAAATTGTCAGTGATAGGGGAACTCATTTCCTCAATGAGGTAATTGAGTATCTGTTGAATGAATTTATGGTAATCCATAACAAATTCGCTCCATATCATCCAAAAGCAAATGGACAAGTTGAGCACACAAATAAAATTCTTAGCTTGGTATTGACTAAAGTGGTTAGTTCATGACGAACTGATTGGGAAATGAATCTACATGCCACTCTATGGGCTTATAGAAAAACGGAAGCAAAAACAATTTTTTGATTCACATCTAGTCACAAAAATTTTCAAAAATGGGGACCTAGTTTTAGTTTACTCCCTTAAGCAACACATTCTCAAATTCAAGGAAAAGGAAAATGGACCGTTTATCATTAAAGATGTATCTCCAAGTGGAGCAGTTAAGTTGTCCACTCTAGATGGTGAACCAATGTCTAACTGGATTAGTGGATGCCGCTTAATGAAGTATCATTTGCCACTAACCAATGATTTGCTAGAGAAAATGCATGCAGAAAAGCAAAGAAAGATTATACGACAGCATGTTATTGATGAAGCTCAAGAGGAAGCTCGACTTCGAGTACTCAAGAGGAAAGCTGCTTTCAGAAATCAACAAACAGTATTCCCATCAACACCTTGGAACCAAATGAAAGAATATGGGAATCACAGAATGATGCACTATCAAAACGGATGATGAATGGCTTGATGGAATTGACCTTCGCATTTTGGTACAACTAAACAATCATAGCACAAATGCATTAGTAGATATCGAAGCTCGAATGAATGAAGTCAATTATTCCACTTACAAGAAAGCTACAAATCAGTCTTTAGCATCGAGAATATCTGCTATCAAAGGATGCAACAAAAACCCAACACCAGCATTGGGAGTAGTCAACTTGAATGTGCTAGTAAATGGATTTTCATGCCCTCATCAGTTTGTATGCATATCAAATGAACATATGAATGAAACGATGATTTTTGGAATCTCATGGATGCGGACATACAATTGTTCAACTCATGCACACAGTCGTCTCGGAGTACTCCATCTAGGAGGGATAGAAGGAAACTTCAGTAATTAATAAGGGCCATGTTTGAAGAGAGAGGAAAAAATTTGGGTGTTAACATGTGGTTTTTTGCAAAATTACCTAATAATGCCCTTAAAAATCATCAACAGGGGAATTTTAGTTGATAACATCTCCCCGATGAGTGTAAATAGTGTATATACTATCAGAATATACATTTAAAAATAGCCTTTTTTGCTTATTTTCATCAATTTTTCTTGATTTTGGAGCTTTAAAAAATGGAAAAATCCGCCAAAAAGTAGTAAAATAGTGCTCTTTAATGGATTTTCTTAATTGTTAATTTTTCAATTTACTTTTTTAGTGCATTTTAATATTTTGTTTGATTTTTTTAATAAACAGGTCAAAAGTTAATAATAAATAGCAAATGAGCTCGAATGGAAAAATTAAAGATATATTGATGATAAAAAGAACAAGATGGACAGACACAAAAAGTTTCAATCAAAAGGATAAATGGAAGCGGGAAGCCTAAATTAGTCTGTCAGCGCCTGTTTTTGCAAATTCTTGCAGAATGAGCTAACGGAGTCCGATTGAGGAAATTTTTGAGTCTAACGTAGATTTCATGGCCTAGTAAGACTAATAGGGAAATCTAGGGAAAAATAGTATGGGAAGTCCGAGTATAGATATCCAAGGTAGCCCAAAATCACCTCATTTCCACTAGTCACTCTTGGAGAAGAAAGCTCTCTACCTTCTTCGCGTGCAATTTTCGGAGTCAACAATCGTCCATTTTCAGCGACGTTTCACACGAGACATGAGGATTAAGTTCTAAACTCATCAAATAATGGCAGTATGTTAATCATTAAACCAACATAACAAGAAAATATTGGTATTGCTAGTTAGCATACTGTGAATGCTAGTTAGTATACTGTGAATGCTAGTTAGCAAATTGTGTATACTAGTTAGCATAGTGGGCATGGTGGTTAGCATAGTTTGTATTATAATTAGCATGCCCAATTAGCATAGTGGGCATAGTGGCTAGCATACAATATATGCTAATAAGCATACCCAGTTATTCTACTAAGCATACATATGCTAGTAAGCAAACCCAATTATGGAAGTAAGCATGCATGCTACTGTGTATGCTAGTTATCATACCTACTTATGCTAGTTAGTATACACAGCTATCCTAGTAAGCATGCATGCTAATGTGTATGATAGTTAGCATACATAGCTATGCTAGTAAGCATACACACTACTATGTATGCTAGTTAGCATACCCAGTTTTGATAGTAAGCATACATGATATTCTGTATGTTAGCTAGCATACCCAATTATGCTAGTTAAAATATCCATTTATTCTTGTTAGCATACATGGTATTGTGTATGCTAGTTAACAAAACGAGATATGCTAGTTAGCATACATGGTACTACTTTGTATGCTAGTTAGCATACGTGGTTATGCTAGTCAGAAGACATGCTTATGTGTATGCTAGTCAACATACATCCTAATTATGTTATGTATGCTAGTTAATAGAGTTTGTATTCTAGTTAGCAGAGTTCGTATGCTAGTTAGTAGAGTGGGTATGGTGGCTAGCATACTATGTTTAGTTAGCATGCCTACTTATGTTGGTTAGCATAAATGCTACAGTGTATGCTAGTTAGCATACATGCTCGTTAATATGCTATGTATGTTAGTTAGCATACATGCTAGTTATGCTATGTATGCTAGTTAGCATATTGGCTATGGTGGCCAGTATACCCAATTATGTTAGTTAGCATAAAGGGTACGATGTATGCTAGCTAGCACACCCAATTATGCTAGTTAGCATATATTCTAGTGTGCATGCTAGTCACCATAGTTTGTATGCTAGTTAGCATCTATTCTATTGTGTATGCTAGTCATCATACATAGTAGTCAGCATACATGCTTATTATGCTATGTATGCTAGCCAGCATAGTATGTATGCTAGTTAGCATATTGGGTATGTTGGCTAGCATACCCAATTATGCTAGTTAGCATACATGCTAGTTATTCTCTCTATGCTTGTTATCATAGTGTGTATGCGAGTTAGCATAGTGTGTATGTTGGCTAGCATACTATGTATGCTAATTAGCATACCCAGTTATTCTAGTTAGCATACTCAATTATGATAGCTAGCATATGTGTTGAGTATGTTGGGTATTTTGGGTTTGCTAATTAGCATACCCATTTATATTAGTCATGACATTGTATGATTGTTGGCATACTATGAGAGATTGAAAGCATGCTTTTTTTTCTAGTTAGCTTAGTTTGTATGCTAGTTAGCATAGTGGGTATGGTGGCTAGCAGACACAGTATGCTAGTTAGCATACCCAGTTATGGTAATTAGCATTCCAAGTACATGGAATGCTTATTGGCATACTAAGTATACAAGCAATCATAATGATATGCTACCTAGCATACGGTATATATGTACATAGTCATTATGTTAACTACCACATGTCCCATGCTTACCAGCATTTTTTATATGCTAATTGTTGTGTTAACAATCCAACTTTGTTCTTTTACGAGTAATTTGGATATGATAATTAATGTAAAAGGAATACACAAGAATCGATGATGTGGGAAGAGTGCATGACAAGAAGCATGTCAAGCAAAGGATTGAAGAAGAGAAGCCATGTAATGGTGACTTGAATGAGCTAGATGGAATGAATGATGGGATAAATGTGACACCGCAGCAAGCAAAATTGATCGGGGGTGTTGTAGATAGTAAAGAAACGGATGAGGATGATGAGTTCATCATTATTACTCATGCCAAACCCAGGACCATTGTAGTTGATAAAATAAGTGCTTCAAAGGAAATAATCAGGAGTGTGCAAGAGGACGCTACGAGGACTAGCATTGGGTAGAATGTGCAAGATGCTGGTGATGACAACCCTCTGCTACGTTTTGTAAACAAAGTGAAGCTAAAGAGGAAAGGTGTCCTGGAATTGAATCCAAAAGAGCCTGGAGAGGATGCTTGTGTTGCCTTGAAGAGCACCCATGATGACATAACCAACCTTACCAAAGGTGAAAAGAAATCCACTTTCTCACGCGCTTGCAAGAAACTATGATGAACCTATTCTCTCTTGTGCCCAAATTTTGTATGCTAGCAAGATGCACATCTTATGGCATGTATCTCTCTGAATATTTATGATGGAGAAAATCTTGTTGGCATAATTATGTCTTTGTGCAACAATTCAGTATTTTTTTCTTGTCCTTTATGATGTCTTCATTTGATACCTTTACCATGTCGTAGGGAAAGAGAAACTACAATTAATTGCCTTGCATGATATGAATTTTTCCATTGCATTGAAAAAGATATGAAAAAGGAATATCCCCAAGGCCAGACAGCTAAGAAGAGAAAAAGATGAGATTGAGAAGAACATAGACCGCTACCTTAAACACCGTAGGAAACTTCATGAGTACTTGAATTTTTCTCGAGTATGTTTTGGAGGGACTAACACAATTCGGGCCCAAAAATACTCTAATCATTGATGATAGTAAGTACAAAGTGTGCCAGAACCATGAAGGAATTATTTACAGCAAGACATATATTGAAAATCTAGTGATAACACTCAAAATCTGAAGGGCATGTTATTACAAATTGCTTCATAAATTTTTGGGGGGTGTACACCTACCTTCTCCTTGGGATGTGCTCCAAGGAATTTTGATACATCACACTAGATGTGAAAGTAGGTGAGCGATGGGTTGCTTGTGATCTAGCTTGCAGGTGTATGCATCCAATTGCTTGTAATACAATCCTTGCACAACATATGAGACTCTATAAATTACATTGCTCCATTCATCAATGTACCCCTTCTTCAACTTCTCCTTTGCTACAACACACTTGACCAAATACAAATCTACATCCTAGGCATTGGTTGAAGCATCTGAATTTATAGCAAAAGTGATGCCAACACATAGAATGCTACTCAACACATCATGATGACCTTCGTATGTGAAGTCATCATAGCCAATGACTTCCTATGCCCGAACTTCACTATTGGCTCAAAATCTATACAACCTCATCAAGTAATGGCAACAGAATATGATTGCACGTGAGCTTTATTGATGCACTGATTCCACCTTCCGTGCATGCATGCATCACAGAAGATGTGAAGTTTCTTGTTGCAAGGCAGCTGGATCATGCGGGTTGTGACCACAAAAAGCATGTAGAGAGCAATATTTTGCCACAGCGTCACAATTCCACTTGACTTCCTTCTTCACATCCCCTTCTTTAACCTCCTAGAACACATGGGTATATTCCCTTTATTTTGAAGGATATGATGGAGGTGCTCCTTGTGGTGGTAGGTTGGCTTGGCAATAACCAACCACATCTGTTGTACACCACAAAATATCTCCATGTGGTTTTTGCTGCTCATGGATCAAGGTTCTTTTCACAACTACTCCTGCACCATCATGCTTGCCCTTGCCATGCCCTGATCCAAAGAAGAACCAACTCATCCCAATACCTGTGAGTCCACATATCTTGCAACAAAATAGAAAGGCTTGGCTCCAGAACTACGAGGCCGCACCATTGGACCACACCCAATGTTGCTTAAGAGTGACACCCTCTTGTTCTAACTAGTCACCGTGTAGCATGAAGCAATGTTGCACAAACAATGTGTCATGCACCTTGACTTCTAATATGAAGAAGTAGATTGTTTTGACTACCTCCCCTGCCTTGCACCAGTACGTATGTGTACAAAAATGGTTACCTGACCAGAGTGCCAATGCATTGACTAAATCTCATTTTGCTCCTTGAAGGCGTAATTCTTGGCAAAATCAACAACTGAAACAACAACATCATCTGGCAACCAAAGTAGAAAATCCTTGAATTGTTGTCCTTGCCATCGAGCTACATGTTATGAGTAATGAAGAGCTTCAATTCGGTCTTCAAGAGTTGCAAAAACTCCCAACATTGCACTTCTTTATGTAAAAGATCTTTTCTTTTTTTATTGTTACCATGCTTGTCTTTGCTTCTAGATATACAAATACTTTCACAGTAATACTCTTACCTGGCTTTGTTGTCTCCAAGAAACATAGTTCTAACCTCTTAACTCTACATATCTTACAGTCTCCCATCATGCATTCTCTTCTATGGAAAAATGCATCTGCTGGCTTTGGACAAAGAACTGACTCCCACATTTGTGTGCACCTTTAAACTTGTGATGTGAAGCCAAGAAACCTTTGCCAATGTTCTTACATTTGGCACAAATATTGCATGGACAGTCTCAACCCACATCATGCATCCCAGAGGCATGAGAGCGCTCAATGAGTCCTCTCCTTATGCAAAAGGACATGCCACTTGTAATAAGATCCTCTTAGAGGAACCCCTATTTATAACCAATATCTAGCAATCGTGAACCCCCTTTTATGCTTATAAGGGTATAGTGAAAAATGTTATTATACCCCTATCTTACATATAAGGTTCTGTATTTCTTTAAAAATGCACCATGGATAAATCTCCTCAGGAGAATATGTGCTTCACTCCTGCCAATACATCTCTATCTCTTCTTCTTCCACTTTCCCCTCCCCCTTTTAGTGGATTCATATCCCCCCCTCCCCCCCCCCCCCCCCCCCCCCCAAAAGAAAAACCCTCACTTATAAGTCAAGAAGGGGAGATTATTGGTGGCCTACCCCTATTTTGTATGCTTATTTATCTTTTTTAAAAACCCCCTCACATGCACTTACGTGGTATGAAAAATTTACCATGGTGGATCCCCTAAACTAGTAAGAGCCACCATTGATCTACATAGAAAGAAATGCTTAATGTGAGGCACAAGCAAAAAATGTATTGGCAGTTTCTGCACAGATTTTTATTCTTTGAGATATTTTTGATATATATATATTACACACTTCAAACATATCTTCCTTTCTCCATACTCGCCTTGAAACAAAATACACTCATTAGAAAAAGCATATATGGAATTATAATCCATGCCCCAACTTTCATCAAACCTTTCTTGCATCATCCTACAATTTTGACATTACATTGCGTAATGAAAAGATGTATTTCTTTAAGCAATCTATAAAAAAATAAAGTAATGAGGCAACTTTAGAGAAGAAGGCATAAAGTAAGAGAACAAGGCATCAAGAGTCATCTAAAAAGCTCTATGGCACTAGTGCAGTAGCTCCATTCAAAAATTGCTTGCATGTTCAAGAGCACTAGAAGGTGAATGTATGCATTTGGGTATATAGGAGAGGGAGAGAAATAGGAAGAGAGTGTGGAGAAAAGGAGGGAATGGTGGGGTGATGTAGGGTTACCTTGTAGAGTAGTTGCTAATATTGACACTGAGGTTTTTCCCCAAAATTTCGGATAGTTAGAATGGGTACGCTTTGAAAGGTCTAGGAGTGAGCGCAAGGAAAGGACCAATAGTAAGTTCAATCTAGTGAATTATTTTGGTGGTTTTTGAGTAAGAATATTGTATTTTATATAAAAGTTTTTAAGAATAAGTGTTCTCTTTTTACACAACCAACATGAAGGGTAACATCTATCATATGTGACATGCCTAAGAGTTGCTATGCCCACAAATGTATTGGGGTAAGCCCAACTTGCAGCCTATAACTGGTGCCTAACTATGAGGCTTGCATACAATTGACTAGATCAAAGGTTATAACAACTTCGAGTTTTGGGGTTTGGATGGCTAGACCAAGTTGACAACCTTGCAATTAAGTGCGCATATGCACAAACAATACAAGGATGGGTGAGCTCTTGAGAAGTTGCCCCCCCATATACCTTTATTTGGTAGTGGAGCCATGGTGAATTATTGCCCTGCAAACAAGGATCTAGTTTGGCTTTTTTGAAAATTTCATCCATCAAATGCACTCCCACTCATTCAAGGGGAGGATGGCCCTACACTCTTGCATACACCACATGACTTCAAGAGGATTAAAAAAAAAAAGAAGTCCTAAGTTTGTCTTAAAAAGGCGGATTATGGGATAAGCGGTGACCTGCAAGTGGTACCTAAATATGAAGCTAGGGTAATGTTTTCTGTGAATTCACTCACAAAATATGTTTTCAAGTATCTAAGTGTATGCAATATTTCATGCTTCTAGCAAAAATTTTCAATGAAGTGCCATATAGATCCATTGTCTATGGAAGAAAGGTGTCATATAATGTATGACACTAGCTTTTTGTTGCAACAAAACCTTGTCTCTGGAGCATCAAGTAGTCTAGAAATCTATAGAGGAAAGGTGTCAGGATACATCTACAATGAGACATGCTTGCAATTGGATTGATTTTCTCAAGTACCCATCATACTAGCTTCTTACTATGGAAGGGATTGAAGCGCTAAAATTGGTTTCTAGCATGCAAATCAGTCAAATCATGCTCGTTGTATGCATTGTTGGGGGTGGCTATAATTTAAGGATGAGGATATGTCATCAAATTATAATTTGTGGTGAGTCTAAAACTATTAAGAAGTAATGAATTTTTTGTCTATTTGAGGTTAGAGCAGAAGCTTAAAGCTAACTTTGCAATTTTCTTCTCTAGGTCAAACAGAGCAAATGCTAAAGAACGACTATAATTGAGAAATGAACTAGTATAAATAGAAAAACCACACCTTAGTAATGCTACAAGGATTGAGGAATATTAACAAGCTGATGTATGTTCTATTATAGTTCTTAGCTTTTTAGGGACTAGTGTTACCATATACATGTGGTAGTGATGTGTATGAACACACTAGGACCGCCGGGGCATTTTTTCCCTCTTTAGGAGGTTTTTTCCCCCGTGCATTGTATATACGGCAATCACTCTAGGGCTATCTATCTTTCCATTGCACACCAAGTAACATACTCTCAATTGTGTGCCTTGAGCTTCCTTCGTCTTCTCCAAGTTGTGTGCGTTTCTCTGCAATCCTAATTCCAACAATTGGTATCAGAGCAGGTTACGTCCTCCCGAGCTTAGTTGCCAGCTGCTCTAGCATACGCCTACTCACTTTCTCCGATTAAAGCGAGGTTTGGCGAGCGTTCGCAAGTCGACAAATATTTCGGCCTCCATTTCCACTACATGCAAGTTTGCACATGCAATTTTGTCATTTTGTGCAAAATTTTTGTTAGTGCCGATTTTTGCATTACAGGTGCCTTACAATCTTCTACGGTTTGTGCTATATAGCACGTGTTGTTCCTGCTCTGTTTCTCCTATTTTCGGGCAGTTTTCACATCAGGTGCAGCATTTACCATGGCTGACAACAACACAGATATCTTCAAGATGTTTGCTGCTGGGGACAGGTTGGATGGGGCCAATTACCCTATGTGGGCTTATATGATGCAACATGTTCTTGTGTCAAAGGGCGTCTACAATATTGTGCAAGGCATTGATGTACGTCCTGGTTTTGAGGATGCAGGCGATGTTGAGGATGTTGCAGGTCTAGCTGTAAGGATTGCTGCTATTAGAGTTGTTTTGCCTATGGCCGAACAATCTCGTTGGGATGTAAAGGATGCGAGGCTCATGCATTGATTGCGTTTTCTGTGAAGCGCGCCATTTTTCCTCACATCTGTTCAGCAAAATATTCAAAACAGGCTTAGGATATTTTGGTTGGTCTTTATGCAAGTCGCAATGAGGCTAAAATTGCTTTGCTGCGTAAAGAGCTGGAATCAAAGATTATGCATGAGGAAGATGATATGGACACTTTTCTTGCTGGTGTCAAGGATATCAATGAGCAACTTATTTCTGCAGTTGAAGTCATTTCAGACAGTTCCCTTGTCAGACTGTTCTTGGTGCCTTACCAGATTCTTACCAGACTTTTGCTAGTTCTTGGAGACTTATGGCCCAAGGAAATCCAGCAGTTGTCAATTTTGATGCATTATGCACATTGTTGTTGCAAGAGTCACTTTCCAGAAAAACAGGACTAGAAAGCGTGCAGTTGAACAAGGTTTTACTGCTTCTCAAAGAGAGGGTGGTAACAGCAATGCAACCACTTCTTATGGTTTTGCTGTGAGTGGCAAAACTTCTGTTCCTAATGCTTCTGCTGCTGGCAGCACTTTGTCTGGCAATTCTGGTGATAAGGGCAAAAAGAAAACGCGTTGCCATTATTGTAAAGCTAAGGATCACTTGATCCAGTCGTGTCCTAAGTTGAAGGCCAAAGAGGGTAAGAAGAAAGAGGGTGGTTCCATTGCAAATGCTGGTTCCACTACAAATGCATCCATTGTTGAGTCTTTTATGAAAGGAGACTATGTTGCTGTTGTTGATGCAGAATGGGCTTTTAGCGCAGAGTGCACTTACAATCCTATTGTCCATGTTGCATGCTTGTCAGTTTGCTGCAGATTCACGTGTGGTATTTCGATAGTGGTGCTACAAAGCACATTACCTCACATTGTGAATTGTCCACCTCTCTCGAGTCTGTCCCTCATGGGAATTCTGTCACTCGTGCCAATAGTTCCTCTTATTCAGTTCAAGGAGTTGGAAAGATTGTGCTTACTCCTGCTAATGGCAGTTCTTTCACACTTGTTGATTCACTTTATGTACCTGGGATCAAGAAGAATCTCTTCTTTGTATCCGCACTTGCTAAACTTGGATTTGTAGTCAAATTTGTGGATGACAGATATACATTTCATGATCTCAGTTTTGGTAATGAAATTGTTGCATCTGGCCCTTTGTGCCATGGGTTGTATAAGCTCACTGTGTATGACAAGTGTGGACAAAATTTTGCAAATGTTGTTGCAGATTCAAGGGCCATTTCAGATGCAAAACATTGGCATGCACATTTTGGTTATCTGAATTTTGCCAGTTTGCTGCGTTTGCAGAAATCTAATATGGTTACTTGTTGCCGCCTCTTGAAGCACCTGCCAAACATGTTTGTGAAGGTTGTATTTTGGGTAAGATGCAGCGTTCTAAGTTTCCAAAGGATGGTTCAGTTCGGGCCACATGTAGATTGCAACTTGTCCATAGTGATGTTTGTGGGCCCATGCAAACTCTGTCCCTGGGCAATTACCTTTACTTCGTGACTTTCATTGATGATTACTCCATGCATGCATGGGTATTTCTGCTTAAAGCGAAGTCCGAAGTTTTTATGTGCTTCAAACAATTTCTGGCTATGGCTGAAAATGTTTCGAAATGTACTATGGGTACCCTCTGTTCCGATCGAGGGGGGGAGTATATGTCTCATGAATTCAATGCATTTATTGGCTAGTCATGGGATAAAACACCAATGTACAGTGCCTTATACACCTCAGCAAAATGGTGTTGACAGGAAAAACAGGTCACTTACGAAAATGGCACAATGTATGGTCAAAAGTCAAGCTTTGCCACATTCTTTTTGGCTTGACGCTATCATGTGTGCCACTTATGTACTAAACAGGTGTCCTACAAAAGCTTTGCAGTCTATTACTCCATATGAAGCATGGCATAATAGAAAGCCTTCTATTGAGCACATGCGTGTTTTTGGCTGTTTGGCATATGCTTTGGTGCCACAAACACAGCGCTAAAAATTGGATGATAAGGCTGTCAAATGTATTTTTGTTGGTTATAGTGCTGAAAGCAAAGGTTACAGGTTGTATCATCCGTAAACAAAACGTATTCTGGTTTCATGGGATGTAGTGTTTGTGGAAGATTCCGTTCAGCCCTTGCTGTCATATACTAGAGACAGTAATGTAAGCTCACAGGACATTTATGACACTTTGTTGCCTCTTTTCAGTGGTGGAAATACGAATGTAAGTTCCAATGAGGCAAATATACAGCCTATGGGGGTTTCTAAAAATGTTATAGATCAGCCTATTACTGATGCAGATGTACATGATGTACTTGATGAGGAAAGGTATGAAAATAAGCAGGCTAGAGGTATGCCAAAATGGCTGGTGCACACTTTGTGTGACAGTAAATTGAATGCACCTTTGTCTAGTCGTACTCGTTCAGGCTCTCGCCATGCATCTTATGCATCAAATTGTTATTCTTTGGCTATGTCTAGCTTACATGATGTTGAGGAGCCTTTCTCTTTTGATGAAGCACATAATTCAAAAAATTGGATGGCTTGCCATGCAATCAGAATATGATGCACTTATGGAAAATGACACATGGACTTTATGTGATTTGCCTCCTGGAAAAAAGGCCATTGATACGAAGTGGGTTTACAAGTTGAAACACAAGCCGGATGCTGAGATGATCGCCATAAGGCTCGACTTGTTGCAAAGGGTTATGCATAGCAAAAAGGCATATATTATCAAGAGACTTTTGCTCCCACTTGTCGTATGACCACTGTGTATTTTCTATGTGCATTGGCAGCTCATTTTGGTTGGGATGTACATCAATCAGACATTGTTACTGCTTTCTTGAATGGTGACATATTTGAGGAAGTTTATGTAACGCAGCCTCGCGGTTTTGTCAAGGAAGGACAAGAGGACAAAGTGTGCAGATGTTAGAAGGCTTTGTATGGGTTGAAGCAATCTCCTCGTGCTTGGTATGAGAAAGCTGACACTCATTCGGTCAAACGAGGCTTTTGTAACAGTCCAATAAAAAGCACCTTTGTCTAGTCCTACTCGTTCAGGCTCTCGCCATGCATCTTATGCATCAGATTGTTCTCCTTTGGCTGTGTCCAACTTGCATGATGTTGAGGAACCTCTGTCTTTTAATGAAGCACATAATTCAAAAAATTGGATGGCTGCCATGCAATCAGAATATGATGCACTTATAGAAAATGACACATGGACTTTATGTGATTTGCCTCCTGGCAAAAAGGCCATTGGTACAAAGTGGGTTTACAAGTTGAAACGGCAAAGCCGGATGGTGAGATGGATCGCCATAAGGCTCGACTTGTTGCAAAGGGTTATGCACAGAAAAAAGACATAGATTGTGAAGAGACCTTTTCTCCTACTTGTCGTATGACTACTGTGCATTTTCTATGTGCATTGGTAGCTCATTTTGGTTGGGATGTACATCAATCAGACATTGTTACTGCTTTCTTGAATGGTGACATATTTGAGGAAGTTTATGTAACGCAGCCTCGCGGTTTTGTCAAGGAAGGACAAGAGGACAAAGTGTGCAAAATGTAACAATGCTTTGTATGGGTTGAAGCAATCTCCTCATGCTTGGTATGAGAAAACTGACACTCATTCGGTCAAACAAGGCTTTTGTAACAATCCAACAGAAAGCACATTGTATGTAAAGCGTGAGGGTGATGTACTTCTCATTGTGGTTCTTTATATAGATGATTTGCTGATCACTGGACCAAATGAGAGACATATTGCTAAATTTAAGGCTGATTTGAATGCTACTTTCAAGTTGAAAGATTTGGGGTTGTTGCATCATTATTTGGGCATACAGTTTAAGCAATGTGATGGTGGTATTGCCTTGTGTCAAAAAAGTTACATAGAGACATTGCTATGTACGTTTGGACTTAAGGATTGCAAACCTATTGCCACTCCCATGGAAACAGGTTTGAAGTTGAGTCTACATGATGCTGGTGATCCTGCTGATGTCACTCTTTACCAAACTATTGTTGGCTACCTCATTTATGTATGCAACATGCGGCCGGATATTCAATTTGCAGTCTCACAGGTCAGCAAATTTATGCATAGCCCAGGGTCTAAGCATTGGCAGGCTGTCAAGAGGATTTTCCACTACCTTCGTGGCACTTTACATCTTGGCTTGTTTTATCCCAAGGGGGGATCATTGCCACCAGATTTACATGCTTTTTCGGACTCAGGTTGGGCTGCTTGTTTTGACACGAGAGTGTCCACAAGTGGTTTTTGTTTCATGCTTGGCAGTTCATGTATATCATGATGGTTGAGCAAGAAGCAACCTACAGTGGCCACTTCGAGTTGTGAGTGTGAGTACAAGGCAGTCTTCACAGCTATGGTTGAGTGTGTATGGCTCAGACGCCTTATGGATGATTTGAGTGTTGGACAAGACACTGCCAACACTATCTACACTGACAGTCAGAGCACATTGGCAGTTGCGAGGAACCCAGTTTTTCATGCTTGCAGAAAGCACATCGACGTGCATTACCACTATGTGAGGGAGAGGCTCTCAGCAGGAGAGATCAGCTTGGCTTATGTGCCAACATAGGACAACATTGCAGATCTTTTCACAAAGGCATTGTCTTGTGAGAAGCTCAAAGCTTTCCGCAAAGCTTTGGGTTTACTGCCCTTTGTACACTGATCATGTCCTCAGGGCATGGCACTTCCCTTTACTCATGTGCTAGCTCTCGTTCACCGCATCACTCCAGGGGGGATTTGTTACCATATACCTATGGTGTGTGTGAACACACTAGGACCGCCGGGGCATTTTTTCTCTTTAGGACGTTTTCCCCCCCGTGCATTGTATATACGCCCATCACTCTAGGGCTATCTATCTTTCCATTGCACACTAAGTAACACACTCTCTATTGTGTGCCTTGAGATTCCTTCGTCTTCTCCAAGCTGTGTGCGTTTCTCTACAACCCTAATTCCAACAACTAGACAACCACAAAGTTAACCTTGGAATGTGATCAGTCTCTCTAGAACTAGATCAAGAGGGATACATAAAACTCCAACCTCGGGGAAGCTCAATAGTGTTTGGAAGATTAGAAATAACGAACAAATTTCTGAAGGGAACAATGATCCTTCAAAATGACATAGAGCAAACACTTCCTCTTTGTTAAAGAAAGAAAGAGTTGATATGGGTATGAAGGAAAATCTCAAGAATCAGATATGGAATTAGATGGGGGGTCAAAGGCTTTAGGAACCTTTGAAAGGCTAGAAAAAATTTCAAGGGTTTTGACACGTTTACGGCTGAATGAGGGACCAAAAAGTAGTTATAAGGCCTTAGTGATGGTTATATTTTCTCTACAAAACATGGGCCAAGGGATAGATAAAGGTGAAAACCAAAGTTTGTTGACTGCCCTCTGCCCAAATAAGCCCCGAGAATGGCTTGTCAACCACAAAGTAGAGGAAAAGAGGGGAAAATATGGCAAAATAGGCAAAAATAAAGTTTTTTCATAATCACCTACTAGTGTGGCACTCTTGTAGCTTTTTTGGCACCCTCACTCTCTCAGTGGGATTGTGTGGTTCAATTCAAGAGCTACATGCATCTGTACAAACAATGCATGGCTTATATGAGAGCTTTCAAAACGTTCTTTCTCTCCATGAAACTATATCTATCATGATGTGGTGTCAATGCAATTCAAGTAGAGTGTCTAATCATTCCCAAAACGTCTCAATGTGGCTAGTAAGGAAAAAAGAGGAAATAACTACTTACATATCTTCTCTTTGGAGTGATTTCACCTTGCTAAAGCTTCTTTTTCTCGTAACTATCAAGCATCCAATGTGGGTGTTATGAGCAAGTTAACCTCCTGCAATGAGAAGATCAAAGCCTCCTTATCACCTTATGGTTATACAAGTGCTTCAAATTTGACATAATCAAGCCTTGGCTTCATGAAGTGCAATTTTTTTTCTCAAGAGGCGGATGACTTAAATATATATGGACCTCAACACATAGGATCTTAATTTCTTTTATAATTTTTTGTATGATCATTGCATGGGCTTTGTGGAGGGTGAATATATGTGTACACCGCATTGCGGGATGAGAGAGAGAGAGAGAGAGAGAGAGAGAGAGAGAGAGAGAATAGTGAAGGGTGAAATAGAGTACACAAAGACACATGAGAATGACAAAAGATAATCTTTAAATGCCCCATCTAAATGAAACAGGCAACCACGTATCAATGCACTAAAAAAATCTACGTATACCAGAACATCAAAGATTTAAAATGACTAGCAGAGCATCGGACCTTGTGTAGGGATTGACCGGTTGACCCACTTTACAACGAACAAAGAGAATTTCACTTCGCTGAGAGAGAGCCATAACACCTCCCACCCTACCTGAGCCAGACATTGGCTGAGGTCGCTTCGCCTCACTCCATGAACCCGAGCTCTAAAAGGATCCCAAATACCAGAAAGAGGTAGGGTAACAACACCAACCATACCAGTTTAGGTGCCATGCCTCTTTGATGCCCAGCAGCGGGTATTTAGGTGAAGCCAAGGCAAGATCCCCGACACGTTAGCCGTGTAGGTCGCTCAACCCCCGATGCACTAACCGTGTAGATGAGCCTACAAAGAAGAAGGCCTAGGCAATACCCCCGATCTAGCAAACCCCTAGGTCATCGATCCTTCTGTCTGAGGCTAATCGATGTAGGTGATCATAGTCTTGTAGCGATGCTGCCATGAGAAACATAACACATGAGTCCAATCACAATAGCATCTTCCATATACACAAACAATCTTTTCCAAGCAGCCAGATTGTACAAGGTCTCTACCCTTACACGTCCACAATTAACCATCAAAACCACTTCATGATCCAATCCAAAACCATGAACCATAATTCATAATCCATTCACATCACATGGGTAAGCACTTCACCCAACTCAGAGTGATGCACATCCAATCATGCAAGACCACTTTAGCACATAACATAGTTGAAAAAGTTTTGGCAGCATTTCGCCAGCATAAGCATATCCAAAAAAAAATCCAAGAGCCACACCGGCTTCCATAATCAAAATCACAACCATAAACTATATTCCATACTGAACCAACTCCCACACTTGGAGTTTGACATATCCACTGCAATCAAAACTGAGCCCACACACATGGCCCTTAAGACATGAACTTTTTCCTTGACCATAAACTATATTCCATACTGAACCAACTCCCACACTTGGAGTTTGACATATCCACTGCAATCAAAACTGAGCCCACACACATGGTCCTTAAGACATGAACTTTTTATGCATGAAAAGAAGTCCGACCAACAACTAATCATGATATCCAAATCTAATTTTGACAATACCCAACCATGCATAAGGGATGCACTATGACTGTACCTCATCTCCCTAGCACATAGAGCTAGTTTTGTCCTAGAAAGACACATCCTCATGCACATAAAGCATCCACATTCATCCATGAGATTTCATACATCATATGTCATCATTCTATCAACATAAACATGATGCAAAACAGCTCCGACACTTTGAGCAACCATAAACCATAACTTCACCTATATGCAAAAAAAAACTTTTCATCATTTTTGGGTGTATGCATAACACACAAAGGAAAGTATTTGACCTCAAACCAATGCATCAAGATCAGATCCATAATATAGACTAACACCTTGTCACATCACTTTTCCCATATGAGACTCATGCAACAAATGGCAACATGAAAAGAGAGCCACTTTATTCATATTTGTCCATACGGTTCAGAGTGACTAACCATATATCCTCATATAAGTTTATGGACATCTAACAATTGAAATAAACTCATCAAGAAAAACCATAAATCATATATAAACACCTCGACCAACTCACTACGTCATATGGTACTCCCCCTTGGTAGCACCCCTACACGCGTAGGTAAACCTTATTATGGAATAGTTATAGCTCGTACTCATGAAGTGATATCGGAGACCTAAATACATTTATAATCAATTTCAATCAAGATTTTAATTGGTTAAGTGGGTTTGCTCATCCGATGAATCTATATAGTGGTTCTCCAAGGAGCCAGGGGTCCAAAATTTTGACTCTTCAATGGGCAACAAGCTGTTTTTTGACCATAACTCTTAGCTCGTGCATGATTTTCACATGACATCCCACAAATAATGTTCTAAATGATATGTTTTGTTTGTGGTTTAAAAGGTTCGGCCTGATTCATAACGGTTTGTGAGATATGGCCAAAACAGTGTTCCTACCACCTACGTGACGAAAAACAAAAAGCGCTTTTTGTGTACACACATGACCATAAACACATCGTGTGCACAAATCAGCGTGCTCAACATGATGAAATAAGCATGGAGAAACTTCATACACACTTGGCAAGTTCATACATGCACTCATATACGAAAAAGCAACCACCGAGAGGATAGCTACTTAGAAAACAACAATGGAGAGAAAGAGAGAGATGATGGCTATGGAGTTTAGAGCTTCACATCGTGCTTTAGGATTGATTAGGGGCTATCAAAAGGCTTCTTTTTTTGCCGCAAGAGAGCAATGATGAGAGCTATATAGAGGTTTTCACCACCAAAGTCGTCGAAGAGCACGTACACCGTGAAAAGAGAGAGTAGATAGTAAGAAAGTAGAGAGAGAGTATTCTTCTTCTTCTTCTTTCCGCGAGCGAGAGAGAAGAGCTTTTGGAGATGGTGATGGAGAGCTTGCACCACTCTAGTGAATTTATAGCTACTCAAGGCTGACGGGAGTGTGTCCGAAGCTATAGGTAGCGTTACCTCTTCTGCTATGTTTAGCTGCAAGCTTTCTAGGACTTTGCTAAAAACATGGCTTGGCTTTTGACAATCAACTCTCCCAATTTTCCTTCAATTATTATAATAAAATTTGATTAATTGAATAGTATCCTCGCAATTAATGCGTCTGAGACTAAACTATGTTGCACCGTGATGCCCCAACATAATTATGGCTTTCCCGTACTGCCCCAACGTATTTACGATGCCGCTCTTTATAATAATAATTCTCGTTAAAATTTTGTTTAATCCCATTTTTTCTCCAAGAGGTTTTTAAATCTGACGGTGACTAAAAATAATAATGTCATCTTTAAAAACAAGTTGATTTTCAAAAACTCCCAGAAGCACGAAAAGCTAAAAGTAGCGTGAAAAAGAAAAAAAAAGTAAAATTTTCTAAATTGAACCACGGTTTTCCCTTGTTCACCGGAACAAGAAAGCGGATTCGCTTTCCACCAAAAAGTAGTAAAAATAATAAAAAGTTAAAAATAGCGTGAAAAGCGTTCAAAAAACAGATTTTTATAAAATTGAACCATAGCTTCCTTGGGACTCATACATTAAGGATCCGGTCTTGCTTTTTGCAAAAAAACATTAAAAAGCATGAAAAAACTTTTAAAAAATGGATTTTTCCAAAATTGAACCAAACGTCCGTTTGATCTTCCGGAACATGGAAATGACCTTTCTTTTGCTTTAGAACCTTACAATACTGCCAAAAAAGCATTGTAAACCAGGAATTTACGAAACATACATTAGAATCTATCTTTCTAATTTTAAAAGAGACCCAAAATTTGGGGATCTTACATCCTCCCACACTTTAAAAATTTGAGGTATCCTCACCTCGACATGAATTTTGGGTAATTTAGTCTCATTACATCATCGCGTTCCCAAGTAGCATCTTCCTCGGGATATGTTGACCATTTAACAAGGTGTTCAATAATGGTCCGACTACGAAGAGGCTCAGTTCTACTTTGAAGAATCGCTTCAGGGTACACTTCGAAAGTTCCATCGGTAGAGGTAGATAATAGAGAATCATCAAGAATGTGATTTGAATCAGGTACATACCTTTTGAGTAAGCTGGCATGAAAAACATCATGTACCTTTATGTGTGGTGGTAACAAGAGTCTGTAAGCTTGATCATCAATCCTCTAAGTGATCACAAAAGGTCCACAATATCTGGCACTGAGCTTTTTACATTTACCCATTGATAAAGAGCTTCGTTTGGGATTTCACTTTAAAAATATAATATCTCCTTCTTCAAAAATTCAAGTAGAGTCAGCATAATTTTTTTGTATATCTTGAGCAGTCTTAATATCTTGTCATATAAGGTCCATCTGTAGCTGCATTTTATCCATCATACCTTTGGATGCTTGAACTTGTATTAGAGGGTCTGTCCATTTTAATAAAGTAAGACACTCTTGTCCATACAATGCTTGAAAAGGAGACATTGCAATTGAGCATTGGAATGAGGAATTATACGCAAATTGAACCAAATACAAATATGTGATCCATTTACTATGTTCATGCATACAATAAGCTCTCATCATATCCTCAATAATTTGGTTGGTCTTTTTCCTTTGTCCATCTGTTTGAGGGTGATAAGAAGTACTCAAGGCCAATCCCGGGGGATCAACCATGGAAAACTTATCGCACCATGTAAGTGCAGGGGAGGGGGTTTTTTTTATGAGTTACATAAGCGTATAAGTTAGGGGGCAGACCCCCAATAATTTATCTCCCAAACTGAAAAATAAAGGAGGGGATATCATATTTATTTGGGGGGGGGGGGGGGGGGGGACCTGACCTGGGTTGAATGCTTGTAATGATTGGTCACCGATGTGAACTAGAACTGCAGGTTGATTGGACACATAGTTTGAAAGTCAAACTAAGACACATTGAGGGTACATCTAGTTATCAATAGAAGTCGTTTCTTAGTACATTACCAGTCACTATGCTACAACTCTTTGACTTGTTTTACTCCATTAGATCATGTGAGACCTAAATTTTATATGTAAGATAGGGGTATGATAGTTTTCTTCATTGATTGTCGTATAAGCGTATAAAGGGGGGTCATATTCCGTAATATGGGTCGTATATAGGGGTTTTATCAAGGTTGTCCGCTCACAGGTGGCATCCCATTTTGTATATAGAGTGAATCCCCCGGGAGGCCAATTGGGTTCCTGTAGTTGAGAATAAGGATTTCCAAAAATTTGAGGTGAACTTTGCATCACGATTAGAAATTATACGACGAGGTAAACCATGATACATACAAACATCCTTAGCCATAAACGTTGTCTTGACTGAAAACAAATGGGTCATTTTTGTAAACCTTTTAACAACCACAAATATAGAGTCATATCCTAGAGATGTAGGAAGTCTTGTAATGAAGTCCATGGATATGCATTCCCATTTCATATGTGGTGCATCAATAGGCTGAAGCTTACCAGGATATAAAACTCGTTCATCTTTAATATGTTGGCATGTTAAACATTGTATAATATAGTTCAACACACCACGCTTTATCCTGGCCAAAAGAAACTCTTCCTTACAGTAGTGTAAATATTAAAATATCTTGAATGTCCTGCAATACGTATATCATGAGCTTGATGTAGTATTTGAAGTTTGATCCCACCATGATTTGGGATACAAAGATGATTGTTAAAGTAAAGGTCATTTTCTTCAACATGGAAGCCTTTGATTTTATTTCTTGCTTCTCTGTGCGTTTATTCAAGTTCATTAAATACAGAATCTTTGTATAATATGGATCCTCAGGCATACCTTCACGAATAAGGTCAATTAAAGAAGTAGTAGAGGTTGTGATAGCCACTACCGTACTCTTTCTACTTAAAGCGTAGACCAAGAGGTTTTCTTTTCTAGGCTTATATTCAATTTCAAAATCACATTTGTATAATGACTCCATCCTTCTCCATTGTCGCGTATTAAGGTTAGGTTGAGTGTAAATCCATTTGAGGCTTTTATGATCTGTATGTAATTCAAATCTTTGTCGTCATAATTTGAGAGCATGAACAACGGCCAATAATTCCAAGTCATGTGAAGGATAATTCAACTCACGAGAGTATGGAGCTTATGAGAGTCATAAGCTAATGGCCTTTCTTCTTGAGATAAAACGCCACCGATTGCTTGTTCACTTGCATCACTAAGCTTAGTGAATGTCTTTGATAAATCTGGAAGCTGTAATATTGGAGCATTCACCAAAGCTTCTTTGAGTTTCTCAAAACTAGCTTGAGCACGTTCATTCCAAGCAAACACTTTAGTTTTCTTAAGTGTATTAGTCAATGGAAATGCAATCTTAGCATATCCTTCAATAAAAGTACGATACCATCTTGTTAAGCCAAGAAATCCCCGTACTTCTTTGACAAATTTAGGTGTAGGCCAAGCTATGACTGCCTCAATCTTACTTGGATGAGTAGAAACACCATCCTTGGATACAAAAAATTCCCAAGTAATCCACTTTATCAGTGAAGAAGGTGCATTTGCTACGCTTAACATAAAGCTTATTCTGGCGTAGAAGTTCAAGTACTCATCGCACATGTTGTTCATGTTCTTCTCTATTCTTTAAGTAAACCAAGATATCATCAAAGAAGGCAATGAAAAAATCATCAAGATGTTCTCTAAACACATCGGTCATAAGACAATTAAAAGTTGTAGGAGTATTAGTAAGTTTAAAAGCCATGACTATAAATTCATAATGTCCAAAGCGAGTGTTGAATCCTGTCTTTATATGCTCCTCTTTGATTTGGATTTGATAATATCGTGACTTAAGATCAATTGTTGTGAAGATAGAAGCTCCATCTAATCGATCAAGTAACTCATCAATCTTTGGTATTGCATACTTATTCTTGATTGTTACCTGATTCATTTCACGATAATCAATACAAAGACATAGAGTACCATCCTTCTTTTGATTAAAGAGAATAGGAGTAATCCATGGAGAAACATTGGGTCGAATGAAGCCTTGTCCAAGAAGTTGAGTAAGTTGCTCCTTGAGTTTTGCAGACTCAGGCACTGACATCTTGTATGGTGTGCGAGCAACTGGTTTAGCTCCTAGAATAAGCTCTATACCATAATCAACTTCACACTTAGGCGGTAACCGTGAAAGTTCTTTGGGAAATACGTCATCAAATTCTGTCAGCCATTCGGGTTCATGTGTGTCTAGCTTCTTCTCTATATGGTTAAGCTTTACTGCATAAATCATTTTATTCTTTTTGTAGCCCTTCATTAATTTGATAAATTTCACTGGTTTAAGTTTAGGTTTTTCTCGTTTCTCGATAACTATAACTGTAGAGTTTTGGTCATTTACAAAAGTCAATGAAGCATTTCTACAATGTATGTGAGCATCATTAGCCTTAAGCCAATCCATTCTTAGGATTCCATCATAGACTCCTATAGGTAAGACTCTAAAGTGTGCTGAGATATTGTGACCATAAAAAACAAAATTCAAGTTACCCACCGAAGTAGAAGACAACCTTCCTACCCGTAGCTAATTCCATTGTAAGGAATGAATCAGGGTGTTGAGGCAGAATGAGGTTTCTAATGCATTTAGGAGAGATGAAAGAATGTGTACTCCCAAAATCAATCAATAAGGATACTCTGTTTGGGTTTGAATCACGGAAAATTGTTCATTCATTTGCTGATGTTCAATCACAGCATGAACATATATGTTTACTTGATTCCCTTCACCTCTAGCACCTTGAGTTCTGTTAGCTTGAGCTCTCTCATGAGGTCTTTTATGTCCTCCACCTCATGGACGAGGTTGATGGTTGAAGTTATTCCCATTGTTGTTGTTATTATTGTTGGTAGGTGGTTCATTTCGGACAAAAGGTGGATTCCTTGGTCTAAAGCTCCCTTGGTTTTGGGGTTGTCTCTGATTTTGGTTAAAGTTCTATTGAGCTGCAAGCGGTCTAGGTCTAAAATTTTTGAAGTTTCAATTCAGATTAAAGTTTCTGGGTGCATAATTGTCCACTAATCCAATGAAGCTTGAATTGTTGAATGGGCAATCTTTGGATTGACGGTCAAGGTCAAGAAAAGTATAACATAGATGATCTCGTCTGGCCTTTCTACACAATAAGTTCTCTCTTCTTTGTTGTGAGTTCCCAGACCTTCATTCCTCTTGAGGACAAGATCTTTTGATTTCATGAACAGGAGCATGTTTTGGCTTCCTCTTCTCACTATTTGATAACTCTAGCTCAATAGGTTTGCCCGCATCAAGGAAATCTGTAAAACTTGTAAACCCTAAGCTCTGAAGTCTGATCTTCATAGGATTATGTAACCCTGACACGAATCAAGCTACTTTGACTTCTTGAGTCATCCTTGTTGGAGAATTTTTTACAAGAGTCAAGAAGTGTTGATACTACGACTCCAAATCTTTGGTTCCCTAAGTACAATCAAGAAACTCATTCATACGGTCCGAATGATATACTTTGTTCTGATATTTCTTCTTGAGTTGAGTCTTGAGATAATTTCAAGTTGCTACATTACGATCAACATTATTCTCAATATAGTAATCTCTCCACCAACGCTTGGCTGTCTTTTCTAATTTGAACTTAGTGATGATAGATTTGTTCTCTATAGATGAATGAGCCAAATCAAAATAGTCATCCATGCACTCAATCCAATCTTCAAGAAATTTGTCTACATCTTTGTCTTCCCCGCTAAAGTTTCCAAGTTGAGACTTGCGGAGCATAGCATTGATGCCTCTAATGATCGTTTGTTGAGGTGCAATTGCCACATTGGCATTTGCAGTTGCTGCATTTCCTCTAGGAGGCATGATAACTTAGTGCATCATATCAACCAAGATCATTCTTAGTACAA
Organism: Adiantum capillus-veneris; assembly: GCF_014529385.1. NCBI lineage: Eukaryota > Viridiplantae > Streptophyta > Polypodiopsida > Polypodiales > Pteridaceae > Adiantum > Adiantum capillus-veneris. The sequence continues at coordinate 112,156,836 of NC_140946.1, forward strand.
TATATCCTACTTCATTTAAAGTCCCTCTTAGTGAAATAAAATAGAAAACTGGGAATAAGACAAGAGAGTAGAATAAAGAATAACGAATGAATTAAATCAATTCTACATCGCCAAAATTTCAAGGTTCAAAAGGCTACGATGTGTTTCAAAAGTTTCTAATAAGTCGTAATGGCTCTAACATAATGTAATGTGTAGTAGCCATTGTGACGTCCTTCAACTAATGGATCATAGCTATCCCATTCTAGAAGTATCTCTGATGTTTGATCCCAATAATCCTTCTTGATTTGATTGAAACATTTCTTCTTTGGCATGTGCGTCGTACCATTTTTGCATGAGCAAACGGTTGGTCGCAGGTACTCCTACTTTGCTGTGAACCGTTGCATTTTTGTAGCTAAAGTAATTGTCAAAATAAGCTAAGTCTTTAGGGAACTCGTCTTGCGTGTCCCACCCATCAGTGCTATGTATGCTTGCACAATCTGCTAAGCATTGGGATTGATTATATGCGTTATGTAAAATCTTTACATTGTGAGGATTTTGTATGGATTTCCCAAACAAGTCAAAAAATAACTTTTAAGGTACTGGGTTGAAGGAGTGTTGGTCATTGGGTAAACATCAAAGATCCCATATATTAAACATGACAGTATCGAAGCATCCAGTGACCATCACTAAGGGAAGTATGTTCCTAGCTATGTAGTTTCCTTCGTCGATCTCAAGGTAAGATCATGAACATTTATATACAACAATTGGTCACTGATAATGATTTCCTTCCTTTCATAACTTGAATTGAATCCATTCAATACTTTCCACAAGCAAAGATTTATGTCCTGGTGGTCTATACTTTGGGTTTCTTGCAGTGTAATGGTACCATACCCGGAATTATTTGGCACAATATAGTCTGTTGATAGTAACCTCTTCTTCTCTACTCCATCACACGTAGTTGTGATAAGCCATTGTACCTCCACTCCAATCTGAAGATGCTCTTTCACCATGAGGTGAGAGAATATATCCACCCATATTACTTGAGGTAAAATGTCAGTCATCTACACACACACACCCCATCACTCAAGTTAGTTAAAGTTGATAAAACAAAAGTTCAACTCAAAGGTCATGACCTTAAGACAGTATGAATTACTTCAAAATCAAATTTTTATAACCATAAGAGTCAAAAGGTTACATGCTACTTTGGAAAAGGTACATAAATGTGAAAAGGTCCTATGAACCAATCCTTGGTCTCCTACAATCAAGGTTCTATCTTTGTATTTGTTTACATCTCAAGTTTCAAAGTTTAGAACTTCTATTTGTGTGGCCAGATTCACATCCTTTTTCTCATACCACTTTTCCCCTCGAGATACGTCTGTGTGTGGTATTGGATTTAAGCAGCTTACATGATCGTGTCGTTCATTGACATCATCTCTTTAGACATACCTACTTGAGCTCACTGCCATTGGATATGCCTGAGCAAAATCACAAATACATCTAGGCTTCTCATAGTCATCAAAAGTGATAGAGACATTGCGAGGATTGCACTTAAGAATAGGTCTGTAGACTCTATCGAACTAGTCCTGAGGTTCAAAATAGAATCGATTGTCGCGGCTATTCAACTTCTTTCAGACTCGGATTATGACTTTCTTACAAAAGCCATATCTTTGGTTGAGCATGAGTATCTTCTTACTAAGGATGATTTCACTGCTTGGTATATCCAGGAGTGAGCACAGGTTAAGATAAAAAACATATCCCTATACTTTGACATCACCCTCCTGAATCTTGTCCTTAACCCAAAGTTGTGGGTCGATGAGGTATCTATCAGGCACTTGGGTCCGATGTTCAGTTTGTGCTTCGATATACAGCTCCCATGCTACGTAAGTAATTGAAACAAGATAATCTCTAGTCCTCTTTGAGGCTCGAACCACTTCAACTCCCCAATGAACATTGAATCCAACCGCATAGTTGAAAAAGACGTTTCGTGCAAAATCACTTGGGAATCATCTAGACGGTTAAGAAGATCCATTTAAAAACAAGACAAGGAGAGAGAAGACTTACTACACATGTATACCAAAATTGACTCTATGCTCTTTATATATCAAAATTTGTTTTTTATAATTTCTTTACAATATTACTGATGTTTCGGGACCAAATCTCTAAATACTCTTTTAACTCACATGACTAGGTATTCCCTTAGACCTCCCACACAACAACGTTGTCTATAGTTGTCTTTTAGCTTTTGTTTTCCTACGACAACTGCAAGTGCTTCAAACTTCTTGGCCAAGTAGTAGTACATATCTTCTAGACTCAACCACATCCTAAGTTGAAGTAGTTTGAGGTTGGCAAACCAATCTCTTGGACTATCATCGATGTAAATAAAGAACTGATAAAAGAATTCTTGATGACGAGTAAGATAACTACGGTCAACGCTTTTCCAACAAGTTGTGTTTCCTGGCATTGTAAAGACTTTGGTCTCGATTTTTAGATAAAAGAGTTCCCTCGGATCCCTCGATAAACGTGTTGCCATATTGTTGAATACTATGGCCAAAATCTCGTTCCCCTTGCTAAAGCATTCAAATGTCACCTTAGGAGCCATTTGTTACTACAAAAGAAAGAGATTCTTAATACCGTTATTGAACACTTCAACCACTTCATCCTAACTCAAGACCAAATAATCCCATACAAGAAGACAAGCCAAGCAGGTGCTACCAATCAATTCACTCATAGATGCATTGTGAATACAATATTCTTTCTCAAACAACATGCATGAATGCGTGCATGATGCATAACTAACCCGACTAGTATCAAGCTTCATGCTATCCCCATAACCCCAAGCATGGCTCCGATACCAGGTGAGAGATACCTCTCCCCAGGGGTATATGCAAAATACACAATTTACACTTTTTGTGCATATACCCCTGCCTCGGGGTATATGCACAAATTATACAATTTACACTTTTAAATAAATTTTAAATATACATCAAATTTGTGGAAGTGTTCGCATAGGGGAGGAGTTCTTTGCATCGGACCTAGCATGGAGTTTAGGCCATGAGCCGCTTTGCATCCAAAGCACCTAGCAACTAGTGAGACCTTTGAATGGGTGTTTTGAATGAAATTGTACTCAAGAAAAATAACATTGTGGAGGGTGAATATATGTGTACACCGCATTGCGGAGAGAGAGAGAGAGAGAGAGAGAGAGAGAGAGAGAGAGAGAGAGAGAGAGAGAGAGAGAGAGAGAGAGTATTAGAGGGTGAAATAGAGTGCACAGAGACACATGAAAATGACAAAAGAGATTCTTTAAATGCCCCATCTAATTGAAACACGCAACCATGTATTAATGCAATAACAAAATTTGGGTATACCATAACATAAAAAATATAAAATGACTAGCAGAGCACTGGACCTTGTGTAGGGATCGACCGGTCCATCCATCCACTTCTGCACTACTATGAAGAGAGAGAATTTCACATCACCGAGAACGAGCCAAAACACCTCCAACCTACCTGAGCCAGACATAGGTTGAGGCCGCTTCGCCTCCCTCCATGAGCACGAGCTCTGAAAGGTTCCCAAATACTAGCAGGTGGTAGGGTATCAACACCAACCATACCAGTTTAAGCGCCACACCTCTTCGATGCCCAACATGGGGTGTTTAGGCAAAGCCAAGGCAATATCATCGACTCGTTAGTCGTGCATGTCATTCAACCCCCGACGCACTGTGTAGATGAGCCTAACAAAAAAGAAGACCTACGCTACACCCCCGATCCAGTTAAGCCTCAGGTTATCGATCCTTTTGTCTAAGGCTAAGAGATGTAAGTGATCCTAGTCTTACAGTGATGTTGCCATGAGAAACATAACACATGAGTCCAATCACAATAGCATCTTCCATATGCACAAACAATCTTTTCAAGCAGTCAGACTATACATGGTCTCTACCCTTACACGTCCACCAACCATCAAAACCACTTCATGATCGAATCCAAAACCATAAACCATAATCCATTCACATCACATGGGTAAGCACTCCGCCCAACTCAGAGTGATGCATATCCAATCCTGCAAAACCACTATAGCACATAACATGGCTACAAAAAATTCGGCAGCATAACCATATCCAAAAAGAAATTCCAAGAGCCACACGAACCATAATCCATGAGGGATCTCAACCTTTGATCATAAACCATATTCCATATTGAACCAACTCCCACACTTGGAGTTTGACATACCCACTACAATCAAACTGAGTCCACACACATGGCCCTTAAGACATGAACTTTTTATACATGAAAATAAGTCCGACCAACAACTAATCATGATATCAAAATCCAATTTTGACAATACCCCACCATACATAAGTGATGCACTATGACTGTACCTCATCTCCCTAGCACATACAATTAGTTTTGACCTCGAAAGGGTGGAAAGCAACATACTCATGCACATAAGACATCCACATCCATCCGTAAGGTTCCATACATCACATGACATCATTCCAACAACATAAACATGATGCAAACTAACATAAACATGATGCAAACTAGCTCCGACACTTTGAGCAACCATAATCTATAAATTCACATATATGTGAAAAAAAACTTTGTCATTTTCTTGTGTATGCATAATACAAAAATGAAAGTAGTTGACCTCAAACCAATGCATCAAGCTCAATTTCATAATATAGAATAACACCTTATCACATCACTTTGCCCATATGAGACTCATGCAACAAACGATAACACGAAAAGAGAGCCACTTTATTTATATTTGCCCATACGGTTTGGAGTGACTAACCATATAACCTCATATAAGTTTATGGACATCTAACACTTGAAATCAACTCACCAAAACAAACGATAAATTATAAATAGCTCGACCAACTCATGACTGCGAGCTATGTAGAGATTGTAGAGTGCACAGGTGATGGAGAAGGTAGAAAAGAAGACTACGCGCACACACCAACACACATCCACACACACACACACACAATCGTTACCCTGCAGCAACCATTCAACGTGCTGCTCTTCTCTCTTCTCTTTTTAACTATTATCCAAAGTATATTTACAACATAGTATAGTCAGTGTCCAGCCGCCCATAGCACAATGGACATATTCTTTAACACTCCCCCTCAAGCTCAGAGTGAGCTTGCATATGATGGATTCCCAATGCTTCACGAAAGTAGAAAAACTTCTCTTTTCCAAGAGCTTTTGTAAATATATCCGCAACTTGATCATTTGTCTTCACATACACCAAATCAATCTCACCTGCCAAAACTTTTTCTCTAATGAAGTGATAATGTACCTCAATGATCAAAATTCAATCTGCCAAACTTTGGTAATCCACGTACAATTTGATTTGATTGCATATGCTTTAGTCTTCTAAAATTGACATGACCAATCCTCTTATGCCATAACTCTGTCCAATTATCTGGAGTGGCTGATTTGTTTGCATATATACCACTGTGTAAACATGGATCTCTAGCTTCCAATGAGAACAAGCGACCTTTCTTTCTTCCACGTGCCAATATCTTGCCTGGTCTGCCTTTGTGAAACTCCTCTATGAAGCAGCCATAATGATTAAAACGGACTTGCAACCCTTGATTTGTCATCTGTCCAATTGATGCTAAATTCTTTGTGATTGAAGGCACATATAGAACATCTCCCAATGTGTTGTATGTCCCGTCTTTTTCTAGCAATGGAACTGAACCAACATGCGTAATCCGATGCATAATATCATCACCTGTAGCGACAAACTCATCCTCTTCTAACTTCTCTTTTCTGTCAAACCATTCACCATGATAAGTCATATGATTTGTGGCACCACTATCTAAATACCAATCATCTGTATGATGTGGCTCCACCATGCTTCCAACAACAATGCTCCATAGGAAATAAATGTCCACTCGATCTATTGTCATATATATTTTGATCATGAGGATTGTATCCAGCAAAGTTTCCTCCATGTCTGCCATAACCTCGGCCTCTTCCACCACGATCACGATTTTGATTTAGCCTTGTGTAACATTCTCTTTCAAAGTGACCATAAATGCCACATCTGTTACAATATCCATCTCTTTGAGGATGTACAAATTTTCCACCTCCACGTCCACGAGTTCGGGCTCTCCCCCAGCCTCTTTGGCTATAATCATTGTAACTTTGACTTTGTTGGTTTTTCCATTGATCTCTTCCAGCATTATTTCCACGACCATAGTTTCCTCTTCCACCTCTATTGTTTCCATGACCTCTAGAGTAAAAAACCTGATCTCTGGAATTGTTATTTGATGTAGAAGGACCTGACTTGCCTAGCTTCACCTCTTCTTGCAAACAAAGGTTTACTAACTCTTCAAAATCGGGCATGTGTCCTCGAACAGATATAGATGTATCCAATGACTTGTATTCCAGTCCCAAACCATTCAATGCCACTGAAACTAAGTCATCATCTGGAACTTCAACATTAATGCTCGCAAGATCTTCCTGTATTTTCTTTATCTCTGTCACATAATCTGATATGGATCTATTTCCTCGCCATACACAATGTAACCTTTACTTCAAGTGAACTTTTCGTGGTTTTGTATTGGAGCTGTTCATTCTTGCTAGTATCTCCCATGCTTCCTTTGGAGAGTGAGCCTTCTTCACATGTGGTATAAAGAAGTCACTAATGCATAGTGAAATCCAATGCATCACTTTCCTTGAGTTCTCGATCCACTTCTTGTAAGCTTCTACTCTTGCTTGCCATGTTTTATGTGCTTCAACATTCTCTCTATTTGGTTCCAAACCAACCTCGGGACACTCTTGTTCACCTGTAATATAATCCCATAAACCTTTGCCCAAGATAAAGTTCTCCATCCTGTAAGACCATATGTTGTAGTTCTCTCTAGTCAGCTTCTCTCCAACAATCTGTGTGACTTGAGTTGAACTTTTTACCATCTTCACTTGTTGTTGCTGGGCAGCCTGTTGCTGTTGCATGTATGCTCCAAACTACTGCATCATTTCTTGCATGGCTGCTTCTTGTGGAGTAGACATATGCTTCAACAATTTTCCCACCCCGGCTCGGTTTCGACGGGTTCACCAGGATGTCGGGGGATAAGTGTTCGAAACTTGAGCCAGGTCAGCACCGGGCTGCTGGCTGTGGAAAAATTGAGAGCGAAAATTTGCCGCACTGCACAATACAGCAGCTTTTAATCACTTGGTAATTCTATCGACGCACAAAACTTGCTCAAAAACCGATAACACCGACGAAATTGATGCACAATTATGAAGAAGTGTCGTTAACGACACCGTTAATTGAAATTAATGACAATTTAGGAGCTTAAACTCCCCTTACAGAATACTCCGGGCCGTTAACGGCTCCGCAATTCATCAAAAAGGAGGTAATTAAACTCATTTACGTGCTGACAAGAAAAGTCCTGTTGTATCGATTCCATCTGATTGATTGGTCTGCAATCACTATCTATGCCAAAGAGAATCGTGCTTTGGTTGCCTTCTCCTTGCTAAGCCGAAAGAGAACCGTGCTTTCTTTCGCCCTTTTTACCTTCTTCAACAAGCTCGATGGCTTTCCCTTGCTCTCCTCTCTTCGAACAACTCTCCCCTTCTCTTTGTTGCTTTTGCTTCTCTTTAGCTCGAGAACGAGAGAGAGAGAGAGAGAGAGAGAGAGAGAGAGAGAGAGAGAGAGAGAGAGAGAGAGAGAGAGAGAGAGAGAGAGAGAGAGAGTAAACTTTGCCTCTTCTTCAAGCTTTTTGATGGTGCTTCGTGCCCTTCTCGTCCTCTTTGCTTGGAATAGAGATCGAGAGCGAGAGCTTTGCTTGCCTCTTTGCCCCCTTCTCGTCCTCTTTGCTTGAACTGTAGATTGAGAGAGAGAGCCCTCTTGCCTCTTTCCTTGATGCCCTACCTCTCCCTTCTTCCCTTGCTCGTTTTCTTCTCCACACACTTCTCACGCAAAAATAATACCCTATTAATAGCCCTCTCCCTCCCCTAGCAACGACGGCGCCGTCGTTGCTAGGGAGGCGTAAAAAACCCTCTGCTGACGTGGCAGCCCGGATCCCGCCTGCGTCAAATCCGCTGCAGATTGGACCGAATTTCTGCGCGCCGAGCTCCTAAGCATTTTTCATCACTGTAGCGAGCTCGTCTGAGCCTTCTGCAGCCAATCGCGAGCCTCCCTTCACCTCCCTGCGCTACTGCCCGTTGCTAGAGGCCATGGCCTCCTTTCTTTCTTTTGTTTTCCACCTTCTTTATTTTGGGTGGCCATTAAATTGGCTTTGGGCGGTCGGGCTTTGTTAGTGGGCGGCCTCTAGCCCTTGGGCGGCCTTTGCTTGGTTGTCTTTGGACGCCATTGAAGGGCATCACATTTGGCATACCTATCGGCCGAAACATTGTCAAGCATAACTCCTTTCAGCAGTCCTTGACTAACAATATCTTCATGAATTTCGATGCCTGCATCATTTTGCATGGTGATGCTTGCCTTCAAGCTATAAGCGTACGTGATTGCATTTGTCCAGCTTCCTAGCCCTGCCTCTGTTGGAGTTATCCCGCAATCATTGCATTCTATGAGATCACTTGAAGCTCTTCAAGCCGTTTTTGTACTTAATGAGACGTACACCACATTTGACGTACATGTAGCTGTTATCAATGCACTGCAGGAGATAATATTTTAGACAAGATTCTCCTCGAGCACTTATTTTGCTGCACTCCAGAATCCGAGCGAGAGCCAAAATCTCCCAGATGGCACTCCGTACGAGCCGACCGGAGTGGTACGGAACCGGCCCCCAATGAATCTTTATTTGCCAATATCTTGGCGATCGAAACTCCAATCACCAATCTGAAAAGACCGACGCGCTCCACAAAGTGAGCTTCAGGTCCGTGCATTCATTTCAATTTTGTCACCTCAGCTGTGATTGCCCAATCCGGTACGGATCTGCAATATCTTGGCGATCGGAACTCCAATCACCAATCTGAAAAGACCGACGTGCTCCACAAAGTGAGCTTCAGGTCCGTGCATTCATTTCAATTTTGTCACCTCAGCTGTGATTGCCCAATCCGGTACGGATCTGCAATCGACTTAAACTTTAAACTGCCATAACTTCTTATCCGTAGCTCTGATTGACGAGCCGTAAAGACAGGCCGGTAGAACACATCAAGCACTGCAGTTCTAGGTCACAATATCCCATCCGTGCCCACTTCAAGCATAACACTTTTTAGCATTATTAAGGCATCTGTAGGCCTTTTTAATCGCATTTGACATACATTCAACATTGAACTTGTCTTGTTGCCAGGCCTTAACTACTGTTCATTAATCATGTAAGCTTCAAACAAGTTGATGTGCATTTTTCTAGCATCTTTGTTAGCATGGGAGCGGAGCTGCACGACACCGCGAACGAGGGAGAAGAGCTTATGGAGATGGTGATGGAGAGCTTGCACCACTTTGTATAATAGGTACGTATTGTCGTACGATAGTAGACGAAACTGTCGGCATTGAAAAGTGAGGCTTGTAGATGAATTTATAGTTGTTCCAGGCTGGTCGGAGTGTGTCCCAAGCTACATATAGCGCTACCTCTTTTGTTATGATTAGCTGCAAGCTTTTTGGGACTTTCCTAAAAACATGACTTGGCTTTTGACAGTCAACTCTCCCAATTTTCCTTCAATTTTTACAGTAAAAATTGACCAATTGAATAGTATCCTGGCAATTAATGCGCCCGAGACTAAACTATGTTGCACCGTGATGCCTCGACATAATTATGACTTTTTCGTATTGTCTCGGTGTATTTATGTTTTCGCTTTTAATAATTATAATTTTCATTAAATTTCCATTTAATCCCGTTTCTTTTCTTGGTGGTCGTTTTTAAATCCGACGTTGACTAAAAATAATATTTTTTAGGTCATCTTATGAAACAAGTTACTTTTCTAAAACGTCGAAAAGCACGAAAAGCTAGAAATAACGTTAAAAAAAAGCAAATTTTGTTAAAATTGAATTACAGGTTCCCTTGTCTACTAGAACAAGAAAGCGGACTCGCTTTTTACTAAAAAGCACTAAAAATCATAAAAAACTAAAAATAGCGTGAAAAACATCCAAAAAGTAAATTCTAAAAAAATTGAATCATAGCTTTCACGAAACTCGTAGATTAAGGTTCTGGCCCAGCTTTTTGCAAAAACACACAAAAAATTTAAAAGAAATGATTTTTTTCAAAACTGAACCAAACATTTGTATGACCTATCAGAACACGAAAATGACCATGTTTTTTTACTTTAGAACCTTACAATACTGCCAAATAAGCATTGTAAATCAAAATTTTACGAAATACACATAAAAATCTATTTTTTTTATTTTTAAAAGAGACCCAAAATTTCGAGATTTTACATCAATACTACATAATATGATGAGATGGATTGTGTGCCCCCCTAGTTAATGTCTCCCTACGACAGAGGATAGATTTGAAGGGATGGTTCTAGCTAACGAAGTAAAAATGGACAAAACATCGACTTTGGCATGTTACTCTATTCAACAAGCTCTGCTCAATGTTCGTAATTGCTCCCAAGAATTATGAGAGTCGACTAAGGCCTGCCAAAAAAATTCTACTTCACTATTTCTCTTCTTCTCGAAGGCATGATTTAGCATGCCAAAAACGGTAATTTAATTTTAGACGAAATGGGGTTTGATGTTTTGGTTTTATGGGCTTCAGTATGCAGCAGTGTAATTTGACTTCACCAACGTACTTGCAGCCCCAACGCGAGCACCCATCAAAGCCGTCGAAGTCGAAGTTGTGTAGGCAAGGAGCGCGCGGGGCGCTTGGAGGAGAGAAGCAATCAAGTGCAGTGCTCTCTCCCTTTTGGCGGCGGCGACAACTCCCCCTGCTCTATGCGAGTCAGCCAAGGTGCGACTTTTTGGCAGGAGCTTTCCACCATTGCAAGCGGAGGTGAAGGGGGCGCTTGAGAGGGGCCAAGCGGCCAAGGAAGCACCACTCAAACGAGCGCACGTCTACCCAGCCACACACACACACACACACACACACACACACACACACACACACACTTCCGGAGTGCCCACTCAAGATGGCCATGGGGAAGCTAGTGCTGGGGTTACGGAGGAGAAAGAGAGCGGAGTCATGGTTAAGCATGCTAATGCGTATATCATCTTCATCGCCATTGACAACAGGAGTTTCCACACAGTGTCATGATCTGTTGAAGCGCTATAATTCTTCCGTTGCAGTACTCTCTAGAGTTTCCACACAGTCTCATGATTTATTGAAGCGCTACTATTCTTCCGTAGCAGTACTTTCTAATCCTACTACCAAGGTAACCATGCTTCCAAACAACATGCGAGTTGATGACTGCTATTTGTTATTGTTATTTGTTTTGTGTGTTACTATCCGATATGATTATGCTTTTGGTGTATCATCCGATAATGATGTTAGTTTTTTTGTTGGCCATGAATGGTAAATTATTGGTCTTAGTGTTAGCACCCACCAAGATCTATCTTGCATGAGATGACACAAGTCATGCAAGCCTAACAAATGTCCCACCCATAGAGGCAATATGGGCTAACCTCGAGCCTCAAAGAAAGCAGGCATATGTCCTGGAGAGGAAGGAGACTTCAAAGGAATTTAGCTTCAGGTACTTCACGATGGAGAAGAACAAATGTATAGAAATCCAGGAGAAAAGCAAAGAAAAGAAGACGTAGATGACTAGGGCAGACTGAGGTGCCTCTGACTAAGCACGTATCTAGATGCTGGGTAATACTGCTGGAGTTCCATCTTCTTCTGATGTACCTTCTTCTTCAGCAGTGCAACCCCCATGACTACCAGAGCAAGAGACTCGTACAAATGCTAGATAGTGTGGAAGTGGGTACCCCCCTGGCCCATAAATAGGTGCCCAAGGGGAGGTAGAGCAAAGCCTCAAAAAATCCCCCACGATCCAACAAGAAATAAATGAAATATGGGGGTGCCCGGACAAAGTGGGCGGCTGGCCCAGAAGTGGACAGTCAAACAGTGCAGTTCAAATGCATATGCAAAGGGTGACCAGCCCAGAGGCACACTAGCCATACAAGTATGCCCTAGACCTGTGAAGTAGCAGAGTGGTGTAATTCTAACACCTTCTCTCAGCACCTGACGCTGAATAAACCGTATGAAGCCGAAGATGTGAGGCAAATGATGAAGATGTTTGCTGCAATGTCCACTGAAGGACAATACTCCGGCGAACTCCGCGAGCGTAGCAACAGTCTGGGGTGTCCCAACCTCCGAGAGATCTCCATGGTGAAGTGCCGTCACGAGCAGTGTAGCAAACTACTGTACTCCGCCAATACAAGGTGAAGATATTGCATGAAGGTCCTAGATTGATTGTGAAAACAACTCCTTGTCGTAAAAGAAGTGCCGATAGACGTGCAAGTGTCCTGCCCAATAGGACCTGTGGTGTCTGTAGTCAAATTGTTTGGAGAAAATGGGAAAGCCCAGGATCCGTCATGGGCATGACCGAAAGCCTGTCAATGCATGAACCTGTAACCTAGTGTGGCCAGGTGGCTAATCTGCGTAAAACTCTAGGAAGCCAGATGTAGCAATCTGTGCCGTAAATGTCCTCCGAAACAAGGAAGCTAGACTAAACAATCTGCACTGTAGAAGCTACCGTAAGCTGCAACAGTCACCGGGAGACTGCACGGACCACCATCGGATGATGTCCTGTCAGTAGGTAAGGTAATTCAAGATGAGGTCTGCGCTGTGAAGGGCCTCTGAGAAGAGGTGTGGTCAAGACCAAGCTGTTCGCACCGTAATCATCCTGTATGAATAAGGGAAGCTAGACTAAGCAATCTGCACTGTAAAGACCCTCTGAGAAGAGGAAAGGCCAGACGAAGATGTCTGCGTCGTCTTGCTTGTATCTCCTGCCTCCAATCCTTCGGTGTCAACCAAAACAGAATCCGTGCCAACAACGCCACCAAACCGCATCTCGGTGTGGCTCTCAATGTTAATGAGCTGGGAGTGGCATACTGCCCAGGTCGGGGGATAAGTCTGCTATAAGGTTACCGAGGGTGAGTGTAAGCAACTCTGAAGGTAGCAATCCAAATGATTAGGAGTTTAGAAGAGTAGCTGCACTACCATCCAAGCCAAGCTCCGAGTGACTCCGGATGTAGTCGCGGGATGCCTGATCTCCCGCATCTCTCGTGTAAACTCTCCAAGAGAGTCCAAAGCACTGAGGTCCCACTCCAGTCTGTATATCCAAGCAATGAACCTGTCCAGGAATAGATCCAAGATCCTCTCCCTAAGTCCATGTAGATGCTCTTGTGTAAGCTAGTGATCCGACGTGTCGAGGTCAAGTGGTAAGTGTCTATATACCCAAGATGGTGGTGTCTTCTCTGGGAATGTCGGAATCCCCCCACAAAAACCCCATGACCCATCAATATAGGAATGTGAAAAGTCACCGGACAAAAAGAGGGCTCCATGTGAAAATAGCCCAATGGTGGGTGTACCAAAAACCGGATAGACTGGTGAATCCCCATGGTGCCTAGACTCTATAAAAGCCTCACAAGGCCGGACACAGCCACACCCAGAGATGACCTTTAAAACTCATTTGGGGTGCACAACAATACTAGGGATCTGGGGCCACGAAGAGTGAATGAGGATTTGTCAAGTTCAGTCCACCATTGCATCAAGCACACCATCTGTCAAGAGAAACTCGCAAGGCACCAAGGTAGACAATACTTTCCCCCAATGGAAAACATGTGCGCACAACCACCATTAGTGTATGCTACGCTTCGGAATGCTATGTTAGCCGTACAGGCTAGAACTCCACCGCCTTTACACCTTGCCGTGTGGGCATATCATCAATAACTATGGATTATAGGTAGAGAAACAGGAGATTGGCCGTGCCTCCTTAGGGAATGGGTCGAGCCAACGTGCTCCATAGTGAGGCTTTTAATGCTAGAAGTCAACATGGATGTGGTACATGAATTAATATCATAGAGATGCACAACCTTTGACTTGTCTGCCACACCATGCTCTAGAGATTGGATAAGTCCTGTAGGCTTTGCTAAGAAAGTAGGAGCAACTTTGTGAGCTTGGTGTGGAGTAAGAAATCAAGCAATTGTTATCCTTTCTGCAAGTCTTTGAGGAGTGTCCGGTGAAGATGAAGGGAGGGGAACCAAGTGTAAAAGCCGCATCATGGATACCTTGAGTTGCCTCATCGGAATCAGATTCCGATTTGGACTTCTTCGGGCAATTCCTCTCAATATGTCCTTGTTCACCACACTTGGGATATATCACCCCTTTCTTGGATCTTCCACGAATCCTGAATTGTTATCCTCTTGTGCCTTTTGCTATTGCGTTGTTGTACTAGAATACTGTCCAATCAAGGCCTCAGAGCCCCATCTTGTTGAGACCTCCATTACTTGTCCTCCTGATCCAACACCATGAAAACTAGCTCTTCCCATGTCAAATCAATGGTTCTTCATGACGTAATCAAGATTGAATGGAAAGCACTATACTTCAAAGTGAGATATGTCATCAAGCTAATAGCCAAATCTTCGAAGGAGATTGGCCTATTGCATCTCCCGCATTTGATGATGTGTCCCTGGGATTAGAGAACAACGAACTGTCGGAACTCTTTGAAGACGAAGAAAAATTTGAGTCATCCTCGAAACGAACACGCTTGTTGAGTTGACTTTTGTATCTGCTCTGGCAAGATTCCCTATTAAAAATTTGTCTAAATCTCTGTTGGTTTCCTCCTTTTCCACGTTGGGACTCAGCTTTTCTTCATCTCCAGTAGACCAAAGGTCAGAGGAGTGTCATCTCTCTCAGATTCTCTGCGAGAACCCATGTGTGCTGCAGTAAGGATCGGATCCTCCATAGAAAAAGAATCATTTTGAGCCCTGACACCATAGTAACAAGCTTGGACACTCCAAGCGAGAAATCAATAGCAACACACGAACAGAAACTGCAAAATTCACTGAACTTAGAATCAAATCTGTATAAGCACATCTTGCATCTCTTGAACCAACTGATCTGCCAACGCTACTTTGTGTTGAAGGACAAAGTTCGTAGGTACAAGAGGTGTATGTCCATATGATGCTTGAAATGGGGTCATTCCAGCCACTGAATGAGGAGAATTGTTATAAGCAAACTCCACAAGGAGCAAGTAATTCTCCCAAGATGCTAATCTGGTTTGAATGTAATGTCGAAGCATCTCTTCTAGAATTTGATTCACTCTTTTTGTTTGACCATCTGTTTGAGGATGATAAGCTGAACTGAACAAGAGATTGGTGCTAAGAGATTTGAATAGAGAAATCCAAAAATATCCTGTAAACTTTGGATCTCTATCTGAAATGATGGATTTTGGCAATCCATGCAATCTGAAAATATGTTGTACAAACAGTGCCGCAACATCCGGGGCAGAAACTGTTTTCTTGCAAGGAATGAACTGCACCATTTTGGAGAATCGATCAACCACTACAAGAATTTGAGCATTGCCTTTAGGTGAGCGAGGCAAAGTGGTGATGAAGTCCATGTTGAGACTTTTCGTCTTTCTTTAGGTACCGGTAAATGTCGAAGTAGACCTTGAGGAACTTGTCGAGAAGCTTTCATGATCTGACATGAGTGACAAGCCTTTACAAACTTGATCACATCTGATTGCATTTGTGGCCAAAAATATGTCGTTGACAAAAGCCGATATGTTTTGTTAACTCCAGGGTGTGTAGCAAAAGGGACTTCGTGATGAAAATCTTCCTCAATTGTGTATTGTGAGGTACACAAATACATTCAGCATAATACTACAACTCATCCACAATTATATAAGCGTCAAATATGTTCATCTCTGCAGGAGTTGGATAAGACGACTTGAGAGCTCGGAACGCATCTCCAAAGTCTCGATCTGTTGAATATTTATTCTTGAAACACGCAGAAATTTCCATTTGTACATCACTTATGGCATAAGTGGTTGCTTGAGGCATGCGGCTCAAAGCATTTGCAACCACATTTTAAAGACCTGGCACATATTGAATCATCATGTGGAAATTTGCCAAAAATTCCACCCATCTTCCTTGACGAGGATTCATCATTGGTTGAGAGAAAATATACGTCAAAGACCGATGATCTGTTTTAACCACTGAATCTGCGCCAAGAAGGTAATGTTTCCAAGTGCGATAAGCATGTACAATAGCCAAGAATTCCTTGTCATACACTGGATATTGCATCTGAACCGCTGAAAATTTTCGACTGTCAAAAGCTATGACACAATCATTCTGCATAAGAACGCCACCGGACGCTCGATCAGAAGCATCTGTCATCACCTCAAATGGTTGGGTAGGATTTGCTATTGCTAAGACAGGTGTGGTCGTCAAAGCGTTGAGATCTTAACGACTTGTCTGCTTCAAGAGTCCAATGTAGCTTATCCTTCTTTGTCAATTCCGTCAAAGGAGAAGCAATATCTGAGAACTTGTGAACTTTGGTGTGATAAAAATTGGCAAGGCCCAAAAAAGAACACACATCTGAAATAGTGAGAGAGAGAGGCCAATCTATAACGACCTGGATTTTCCTGGGATCCACTGCAATTCTGTTGGAATTAGGCTTGCAGGAAAACACACACTGCTTGGAGAAGACGAAGGAAGCTCAAGGCACACAAGAGGGAGTGTATTACTTAGTGTGCAATGGAAAAGATAGATAGCCCTAGAATGAATGGGCGTATATACAATGCACGGGGGAAAAAACCTCCTAAAGAGGGAAAAAATGCCTCGGCGGTCCTAAGTGTGCTCACAGACATCACTACCACATGTATACAGTAACAAATCCCCCCTGGAGTGATGCGGTGAACGAGAGCTAGCACATGAGTAAAGGGAGGACATGATCAGTCCACAAAGGGGAGTAAGCCCAAAGCTTTGCGGAAAGCTTCGAACTTCTCACGAGACAATGCCTTCGTGAAAAGATCTGCAAGGTTGTTCTGTGTTGGCACATAAGCCAAGCTAATCTCTCCTTTTGAGAGCCTCTCCTTGACATAATGGTAATGCACCTCAATGTGCTTTGTGCGAGCATGAAAAACTGGGTTCCTCGCAACTGCCAGTGTGCTCGGACTGTCAGTGTAGATAGTGTTGGCAGTGTCCTGTCCAACACCCAAACCAGCCGTAAGGTGTCCGAGCCATACACACTCAACTGTAGCTGTGAGAATTGCCCACTGAGCCTCACAACTAGAAGTGGCCACAATAGGTTGCTTCTTGCTCAACCATGATATACATGAACTGCCAAGCATGAAACAATAACCACTTGTGGACACTCTCGTGTCAAAACAACAAGCCCAATTTGAGTCCGAAAAAGCATGTAAGTTCGGCGGCAATGATCCCCCTTGGGATGAAACAAGCCAAGATGTAAAGTGCCACTCAAGTAGCGGAAAATCCTCTTGACAGCTTGCCAATGCTTAGACCCTGGACTATGTCTAAGTCTGCTGACCTGTGAGACTGCAAATTGAATATCCGGCCTCGTGTTGCGTACATAAATGAGGCATCCAACAGCAGTTTGGTAAAGAGTGACATGTGCAGGATCACCTGTTTCCATGGGAGTGGCAATAGGTTTGCAATTCTCAAGTCCAAACTTACATAGCAATGTCTCTATGTAACTTTTGTGACACAAGGCAATACCACCATTACACTGCTTAAATTGTATACCCAAGTAATGATGCGACAACCCCAAATCTTTCATCTTGAAAGTAGCATTCAAATCAACCTTAAATTCAGCAATATGTCTCTCATTTGGTCCAGTGATCAGCAAATCATCTATATAAAGAACCACAATGAGAAGTACATCACCCTCACGCTTTACATACAATGTGCTTTTTGTCGGACTGTTACGAAAGCCTCGTTTGACCAAATGAGTGTCGGCCTTCTCATACCAAGCACGAGGAGATTCCTTCAACCCATACAAAGCTTTCTTCAACCCATACAAAGCTTTGTTACATTTGCACACCTTATCCTGTTGTCCTTTTTTGACAAAACCGCGAGGCTGCGTTACATAAACTTCCTCAAATATGTCACCATTCAAGAAAGCAGTAACAATGTTTGATTGATGTACATCCCAACCAAAATGAGTTGCTAATGCACATAGATAACGCATAGTAGTCATACGACAAGTGGGAGCAAAAGTCTCTTCATAATGTATGCCTTTTTGTTGTGCATAACCCTTTGCAACAAGTCGAGCCTTATAGCGATCAATCTCACCATTTGGCTTGCGTTTCAACTTGTAAACCCGCTTCGTACCAATGGCCCTTTTGCCAGGAGGCAAATTACATAAAGTCCATGTGTCATTTTCTATAAGTGCATCATATTCTGATTGCATGGTAGCCATGTAATTTTCTGAATTCTGTGCTTCATCAAAAGATAGAGGTTCCTCAACATCATGTAGGCTAGACACGGCCAAAGCATAACAATCTGATGCATAAGATGCATGGCGAGAACTTGAACGAGTACGACTAGACAAAGGTGCATCCAATTTACTGTTACGCAATGTATGCACCTGCCATTTTGGCATACCTCTAGCCTGCTCATTTTCAGCCCTTTCCTCATCAAGTACATCATGTACATCTGCATCAGTAATAGGCCGATCTGTAACATTTTCAGAAACCCTCATAGGCTATACATTTGCCTCATTGGAATTTACATTCGAACTTCCACCATTGAAAAGAGGCAACAAAGTGTCATAAATGTCCTGTGAACTTACATTACTGTCTCTAGTACATGACAGCAATGGCTAAACAGAATCTTTCACAAACACAACATCGTGTAAAACTAGAATACGCTTTGTTTTTGGATGATAGAACCCGTAACCTTTGCTTTCAGCACTATAACCAACAAAAATACATTTGACAGCCTTATCATCCAATTTTTTGCGCTGTGTTTGTGGCACCAAAGCATATGCCAAACAGCCAAAAACACGCATGTGCTCAATAGAAGGCTTTCTATTATGCCATGCTTCATATGGAGTAATAGACTGCAAAGCTTTCGTAGGACACGTGTTTAGTACATAAGTGGCACACATGATGGCCTCAAGCCAAAAGGAATGAGACAAAGCTTGACTTTTGACCATACATCGTGCCATTTTCGTAAGTGACCCGTTTTTCCTCTTAGCAACACCATTTTGCTGAGGCGTATAAGGCACTGTACATCGGTGTTTTATTCCACGACTAGCCAGAAATGCATTAAATTCATGAGACATATACTCCCCCCCTCGATCGGAACGAAGGGTGCCCATAGTACATTTCGCGACATTTTCAGCCATAGCCAGAAATTGTTTGAAGCACATAAAAACTTCGGACTTCGCTTTAAGCGAAAATACCCATGCATGCCCGGAGTAATTATCAATGAAAGTCACAAAGTAAAGGTAATTGCCAAAGGACGAAGTTTGCACGGGTCCACAAACATCACTATGCACAAGCTGCACGTGGCCCTAACTGAACCATCCTGTGGAAACTTCGAACGCTGCATCTTACCTAAAATACAGCCTTTACAAACATGTTTGACACGTGCTTCAAGAGGCGGCAAAGAAGCAACCATATCAGATTTCTGCAAACGCAGCAAATTGACAAAATTCAGATGACCGAAACGTGCATGCCAAAGTTTTGCATCTGAAATAGCCTTTGAATCCACAACTGCATTTGCAAAATTCTGCCCACACTTGTCATACAAAGTGAGCTTATATAGCCCACGTCATAAAATGCTTTGAATCCACAACTGCATTTGCAAAATTCTTCCCTCACTTGTCATACAAAGTGAGCTTATACAACCCACAACATAAAATGCCAGATGCAACAATTTCATCACCGAAACTGAGATCATGTACAATACATCTATCATGTCACAAAGTGATGACGTGGCGGACAACAAAAACCCTAATTTCTGCCAAAAACCCTAAAATTCCTACAAACCCTAATTTCTGCCAGAAACCCTGATTTCCGGAAATCGCGGAGGCTTTTTTTTTTGGAAAATGGTGAGCGACGCGAATTTTGCTTTTTTTTATTAAAAAAAAAGAAAAGACTCTCTAAGAGAGAGAGAGAACTGATGCTTTTTATTTTAAAAGCTTTTGGGGCTCTGCTTTTGGGCATCCCTTGTAATCTTTAAATTAGTGGTGAGGGCCTCACTTCTCAGAGCATCTGGACGCAGAGTCTGAGAGTGAAACCCTAACCACTCTCTTGTACTTTGATGATTGATTAATACAAAAAGAAATACCGAAAGGGGCGCCAGTCTTTGGGGCCAATATCTCTAGGCACGGAACTCCGCCGGGCCAATGCAAATCTGTTGTGATCTGTGAATTGTTTTGAAGTGGTTATTTGGTGCTGTCGCGGTTGATTCTTGACTTGGAGTGTCCAAGTCTGTTACAGTGGTATTTGAGCACGGCCGATTTCTCTTCCACGGGAAATCCGATCCCCGAATTTTTTCCACGGCACCTATGGCTTCACGCAAGGATCAGTCGACTCCCTCTGCATCTGGAGATGCGGGCTGGGATCACAACGAAGATTCAAGCAGAGAGTATGGCGCACCTCGGCCTACTCAGGCGGGGCAAAGAGAGGTGGAGCGTTGTTAATTGATTGGCGATGCAACAAAGATGATGCTCAATTTTGCCAAGGATGCGAAGATGGCAAAATATATGAACCAGACCTCTTTGGAAGAGGTACAGATGGAGTGGCAGAGAACCACAATACCACTCCCGAAACCCGCTCTCAAGAAACCTTTTGCCTCCAAGAAAATATACAGAGAAGGAACTGGAGAACGTGGTTGATGCATGGATTGCTCAGCTTTTTGATGCGCAAAAGAAAGCCAAAAAGCACGGCAAAAAGCAGAAGAAAAGCACTAACTTTCCAAGTTATTTGGGTCGTCGATCGACATTTGACAAGGCAAAGAAACAGAAGAAGCGTGTTCGATTTGAAGGAGTACCCAGTTCTTCTTCTTCTTCTTCTTTTGACAGTTCTTCTAGCTCTTCAGATTCGAGCGAAGAAGACAGAAAAGGTAAAAAGCGAAGCAAGAAACAAAGCTTCGGATAGGGCAAGAAGAAGGCTACATCTCGCCCAGAGACTGACAGTTCTATTGAGGACTCGTCTACAGATAGCTCAGATTCCGATGACGGAAACTTTTATGCGAACAAGAATAATTTTTTTTTACAAAGCTAACCAGTATGACTTTCTCGAAGATAAAAGCAAGAAAGTCCGAGAGTTTAAGGAAGGTGGCCACTCGATCAAGTTTGATACTTTTTCAGGATACTCAGATGCTTTGAAGGCTTTGTCTTTTATACAGCAGTTTGGCATCGCTTTTGCGGGAGGACGCTATTCAGAGCACTCCAAGATTCGGAGAGCTACCTCTTACCTTAAGGGGAATGCTCGTACTTGGTGGTCCACGCTTCTTTTAACAAGAGTGCGCCAGTTAAATGGCTGAAATTTAAGAAACTTTTTATTTCTTCTTGGTTGACGTAAGAATATGAACGAGATGTACGAGCTTCTTGGAACCATCTTCGGATGACCAAGAAAGATACAATCAATGCTTATTGTGAAAGATTCTGGAACTCTTTTCTACAAGCCTCTTCATTCAAGAAGATCTCGTTCAGAGAACAGATTGAGCGGTTTACCTTGGGTCTACCTACAGAGATCCGAGACCACTGCTTGGAACAGAAGTCAGCTTCTATTCAGGAGTTGATGAGTCATGCGAAGCGGGGCTTTGCCATTCACTCTGGCAGTCTGACCTACCCCACAGATGAGGCCATGACACAACGAGCCGAACAGACTTCTGGGAATGAAAGTAGAAAGAAAAAAGAGCAACCAAGAGAAAAATGATGCACGACCCAAGCTTACTCCTGAGGAGAGAGCTCGCTTCGTTAGAGAGGGAAAGTGCTTTGGATGCGGGGAACATGGACATATCTCCGCGAAGTGCCTTAATAAGGCATAGAAAGAACAGAATGATAAAGACGACGACAGGTCTGAGAGTTCGAGAGCAGCTGAGGAATGTGGCAGAAAAGGCAGATAGAAAAGCAGAACTGGTACCACATGGCGTGGGACCTGCACCGAATCTAATGAATGAAAGTACAAACTTTGCCGCTTTTGGGGCAAAGTGAAGGATCAGGAAGCTCTTTTGAAGGAGCCAAGGCTAACTTCTTTTCACTTGGAATTGGCGGCTCGATTTGGAAATTACGCCCAACAGACTGACGCCACAGGTAGAGGTAGTTCGACCGGCACCCGGATGGGGTATTGCCATTACACCGAGCATTGGCAAACTTTGTTTGCAATGACAGGGGTGTTCAGGGCACGCGAGTGACGTTCTACTCAGGATCCCTTGGTACCACAAGAACTATGCCGTGGTTGATTACCGGGCCGAGAAAGCGACTTTGATAAATGAAGGGCTTAGAGATTGTACTTGATGAACTTCCGTTTCTTACTCATTCTTTTGGAAGAGAACTGAACGATGGATAAAGGTTGAATATGTTTTGACCTGATCAAAAGAACGCCAAGATTTTTCTCCACACTCATGCCGATTGCTTGTCAGAGGGCCTGAAGATCAAACCATTGATCTGATACCTGGAAGCACGCCACCGAATCGGCCACCTTACCGTGTGAGCCGAGTACAGAATGAAAAGATTATGAACCCAGTGAAAAACCTCTTGGAAAAGGGTCTTGTCTAGCCTAGTACTTCACCGTATTGCTCTCCAGTGTTGTTGGTTTTGAAGAAAGATGGATCTTGGAGAATGTGCATCGATTATAGCACTCTCAACAAAATCACCATCAAGAACAGATTTCCGATTCCTAGGATCGATGATATACTTGACAGGTTACAGGGATCCTCGTGCTTTAGTAGGATTGACTTGAAGAGTCGATATTATCAGATTAGGATCAGGAGATGTCTACAAGACAGCTTTTCGGACGACTTTTGGGTTATTTGAGTTTTTGGTGATGCCTTTTGGCTTAACCAATGCTCCTGCGACATTTAATCGGATGATGGACAGGATTTTTCGAGAGTACAGGCTATTTGTTGGCACTTTCTTTGACGACATCATTGTTTTCTCCAAGAATGAGGCAGAACACAGAGATCATCTGCTTCAAGTCTTTCAGGCATTACGAGATCACGATTCCCACGTTAGTGATTAATGCAAAGAAAAGTGAATTTTTCCTACCAGAGATACACTTTTGGGGACACATTGTGTCAGCAGCAAGAGTGCAAATGGACCTGGCCAAGATAGAGACTATCCGTGATTGGCCCGATTTGAGGAATGTCCATGAAGTTAGAAGCTTCTTGGGACTGTGTTCGTACTACAGGCGGTTCATACGAAAGTTTACAGAGGTTGCTTCCCCTTTGCATACCTTGACACAGAAAGGAGTACCTTTCTCGTGGGGACCCACAGAGGTGACTGCCTTTCAGACACTGAAAGAGAAATTGACTACGGGACCTATTTTGACTTGCCGGACTTGCAGAAGTCATTTGAAGTATATTGTGATGCTTGTGGTTGTAGTCTGGGTACGGTCTTGATGCAAGAAGGCCATGTCATAGCTTACGAGAGCCGTTTGTTCTCTAGGCCGGAGATGACAGCACAGATTTATGAGAAAGAGCTTTTGGCGGTTATCCATGCTCTTACTCAGTGGCGGCATTACCTACTCGGAGCGGATTTCACTGTCTTTACAGACCATCAGAGTTGGCGCTACTTCTTGTCACAGAAGCAGCTTTCGGAAAAGCAGATGCGGTGGGCGAACATCTTGTCACAGTTTCACTCCCAGATTGTCCATGTGCAGGGACAACAGAATGTGGTGGCAGATGCTTTGTCTCGGAAACTGTTGGTTCTGGCTGTTTCCGTGATACATCATAGGAGCTTCGAGGATATGGTCGATGAGTATGCCACAGATACATATTTTGCAGATATTTTCACACGGATACGGGATGGGGAGACAATAGCTGCATAGTCCCTTCGGGAAGGCTACTTGATGAAAAAGACTATGTTGTGCGTTACACAGCCGTTGAGGGAAAAGGTTATGACTGAATGCCACTGTCCACCTTTTACGGGTCACTGCGGCATTGCTACTACTATGAAAGGGGTAGAGAGATACTTCTTTGGGCCGAGACTCAAAAAGGATGTGGAAGAGTTTGTGCGCAGTTGCTTGGTATGCCAGAAGGTCAAGTTTGACAGGCATAAGGCACAGGGATTGTTACAGCCTTTACCCATACCCACCCACCCCTGGGAACGTATTGCAATGGATTTCATTTTTTATCTCCCGAGAACACAGAATGATCACGATGATTTTCTGATTACATGGCACGTTTGAGACAATTGTCTCCGATAGAGACCCCAGATTTATGAGTTTGTTTTGGAAGGCAATTTGGGAGAACATTGGCACGCAGTTGCAGTTCTCGTCATCGTTCCACTTGCAGACCGACGGGCAATTTGAGATTGCCAATTCAATGATTTTAGATTTATTGAAGTCTTGTATCTTGGATCAGAAGACTAAATGGGAAAAGAACCTATCTTTGGTGGAATTTGCCTATAGTAACACGATACACTCTTCGACGGGGAAGACGCCATGTGAGATTGTTGAAAGTGTTGCGAAGGTTCCATCCTTCCTGAGCACGAAAGATTAGATATTGGAAGCGGATGAATATTCGCGAGATTTGGATACGGCTTTTGCCAAGGTTCGCGAGACTTTGCAGAAGTCTCAAGAACGACAGAAAAAGGCAGCGGATCGCCATCGTCGCAACTTGAAACTGAAGGAGGATGATTGGGTGCTCTTACTTTTGAGAAGGCACGCCTAAGAAAGAAAAAGGGAAAGGAGAGGCTTTTTCCAAAGCTTAGTATGTGATACTACGGACCTTTCCAGATTACTGAAAAGATAAATGATGTCTCCTTCCGATTGAAACTGCCAGATACTTGGAGGATTCACAATGCATTGCATGTGAGTCTCTTGAACCCTGTTAAGGGTGATGTGCCTGATGATGGGGAGCCTGATGAGCAACCCGAAGTGGAAGAAAACGAGGAGATCCTTGTTCCTGAACAGATTTTGGCACATAATGATACGAAGAAAGGTAAAGTCCGAAGGCGGTTATTGGTTAAGTTCAAGAACTTTCCTGCATTTGATGCGAAGTGGATGGAGGAGAAGGACCTAGCAGATACTCCTCGGATTGTGAAACTTTACCTCGATGTTTTGGTTTAGCATAGTCTACTCCAAACGAAACTCAGAAACTCAGCTTGGCCGAAGATCTGGTGCAGTGGGATGCACAAGAGGGGAGTTACTCCGCTCCTTTGTCAACAGATGCCTTGATTTTGATACTAAAGTCACTGATGTCTCTTTGAGCTTCAGGGATAGTGAGAGCTGACAGTATTCTGCTGGATGACTTTATGAAATGGAAATCCTGATAATGATACTGATTTGTTCTTGACTTCTTGTGAGTGCAGGAACTGATAGACGAAATGACTGCAGCATTTTGGTCTGATTGATCTCGAATAGACATGGTTGCAATAGGGGTTAGTCAATCGGACATCGATGAGGTCCCGATTGGACCTAGATGTGATTACTAGCTACATTGCCGATAAATCATGGTCTAAGATCCGAATGAATGTTGAATGTCATGTGATGTCCTGTGATGTCTGGTGATGTCCTGTGATGTCGTGTGATGTGACTGTCGATTTTGTACATGTGCTAGATGTGTGTTCCTAGTACGTAGGTACTAACAATCAGTGTCTGCTAAGACGGTTTATGGCTTTTGTCGGTTTTGCAGGCGTAATCGCGGTCGATTACAATGCTTTCAAGAGGGGGGTATGTCACAAAGTGATGACGTGGTGGACAACAAAAACCCTAATTTCTGCCAGAAACCCTAAAATTCCTGCAAACCCTAATTTCTGCCAAAAACCCTGATTTCTGGAATTCGCGGAGGCTCGAAAATAAAAATAAAAATATTTCTTTTTTTGGAAAATGATGAGCGAGTGAATTTTGCTTTTTTTTATTAAAAAAAGAGAAAAGACTCTCTAAGAGAGAGAGAGAGAACTGATGCTTTTTATTTTAAAAGCTTTTGGGGCTCTGCTTTTGGGCATCCCTTGTAATCTTTAAATTAGTGGTGAGGGCCTCACTTCTCAGAGCATCTGGACGCAGAGTCTGAGAGTGAAACCCTAACCACTCTCTTGTACTTTGATGATTGATTAATACAAAAAGAAATACCGAAAGGGGGGCCAGTCTTTGGGGCCAATATCTCTAGGCACGGAACTCCGCTGGGCCAGTGCAAATCTATTGTGATCTGTGAATTGTTTTGAAGTGGTTATTTGGTGCTGTCGCGGTTGATTCTTGACTTGGAGTGTCCAAGTCTGTTACATATCATCCACAAAGCAGCAGCTCCAAAGTCCTACTAACGCTAGCCAACAGTTGCAGATCCTCATCGATTTTAGCATCAAAACGCAGCAAGATTCAACCCTTCAATCTGTATAGAAACCAGCGTTTATCCTCAGCGATTCAGCCATTAAAAACGCAGCAGACACTCAACGTTTTCAGCCGGCAGCAGTTCCTTCAAAAACGCAGCAGTACCCTAGACACATCAGCGTTTTTTATCATCATTTCAGCCCCTACAAGAACAGTCAACTTCAGCCAAAGTCAATAGGGTAAAGCAGTCAATTCAGCCCCCAAAGTAGCACCGATTCTCAGCCTTGCTCCTTTGTGGACAGCAGATACAAGAAGATCCAGATCAGCCCTAAAGTCATCACCATCGTCGTCATCGGCATAGTCCAAATTGCATCAGTCCATTGCATTCGCATTGTACACCTTTGTGCAATCAAAGTTAGACCACTCTCGCCGACGAGAGTGGGGCCTTCGGAGGAGGGTTTTACAACCTCTTGGGTGTCGTATCTCTTCTCTCAGTCTTATTCACTTGCACGCACAATATCCACTCACTTTGTTCGTGATCATAGCACTCTCCATAAGACGGAAAGCTCTCTCTTTCCCTAAGAACTAAAAGGAACCTTGAGCAATAAAGATCACTAATCTTGAGAAAATACAACATTCATTCCGCTGCACCTAACACTACTATACCAACAGGCGTAGGGCTATCTATAAAGTCCTTAATAGAAGGTATAAAGCTGGGTTGAGTCATAATATAGTCAATTGTGCTGGCCCCATGTCTATGCAGAAAACAGGTGAAACCATTTCTTGCTAGAAATCTCTTAAGACCATTTAATATAGCCAACCCATGTGTAATCCCCATATCTGTCGAGTATCTCCCATACGCTGTGTTCCTCATCCTGGGAACATCTAGCCAGTCCCATGTCACCGACATTTAGCTTTCTCAACATTTTGTTGGGAGTTTCATAGATTATTGTATGGGAGTGGCCCGTCTTGGCATAAAGTCCCCCAGAAGGATGACATGTCCTGCCTTGGAGAATTGCCATATCTCATGATCTAAAACCGAGAAACGGGACCGTCCTATAGACGTAGCATAGACTGAAGCGCTGGCAGCAAAATAGCATATAGCGATATATAGGTATCTACCAGTCTCTGCCCTCAATCTCACCCACATGTATCTAGCCTGCTCATCTCTACGACCAATGCGTAAGACTGAACAAAACTGCTAACCCCCCCGGATACTCGACCTCTATGCTCAGATCTAGTTTCTGCTTTGCATGCAGTCTTCCATTTGTAACCAGTCACATGTGGTAGAAGCTGACCTGGTGCCGGATGTGATTCTGAGTAGAAGACAATCTCTCTCCCAATAAAGCTATCCTCAAATTCCCCTTGATGAGGCGAAGTGACCATTACATTGCCAGGCTGCTATCCTTTATGTGGTCCCATAGGTCTCACACCGTCGTGTGGAGCGTCGCTCCACTATCACCACCCTCCCATCTTTGTAAAAAGAAATCTTCCTATTTTCTCTTGCCGTTCTAATCTCCGGCATTACCTCCATCATATGGGCAATCTGTGAGAGTGTGAGGTCCTCTCCAAGAAAAATACACGTCTTCCCAAGGGTGGGTCTTTTCTTCAAAAAGTCCTCTTCCATTGAGGGGAAGCGGAGGATAAGGGCTCTTTGAAGTTTCCTTCACTTTAGAGAGATTGAGTTAGTTCACACTCTTGGTAGTCAAGGGATACGTCCGTCTTCAACTGCTTCAGGGCAACAGAGGAGTGCGGCCACCCTTTCTTGAGACGATGGGCGCGCATGACTACGTGCCTTACAATGTCTGACAAGGCTGGATTAATTTGCTTTATTCCCACTGCCGTTGGTCATACTCTATGACCCCTACCGACCACCCTGAGCCTGGAGTCCTTGACTCATGTTCTGATTGACTCATGGCTCCTTGAGGACAGGCTGACCCGAGCATCCTCATGGACCCACAATACTTACGAATACAGATTTCTGCTGCCTGCCGTGCTGCTTTGACATGTCTGCACGTGGGGACCCCTGCTTTCATGCAAGCGAGTCCCCTCCAGCCCTTCTCGATTTCCCAGGGATCAGCGCTCATGCTCACACCCCTTAAGCCCTCACGTATGCCGTGCTGGCTGCAGCCTCTCGCAGCTGTTTGCTGCCGTGTCTCACGCATCTGCGCTGCGCACCTATCCACTCCATTCCCGTTTTCACTGCATGCTACGGACCTGTCACATCCGTTGGCATTTTTATCCTTTTTCATACAGCACAAACTAACACCCCATTCCCTGCCTTTCATCAACCTAGCCATACTATCCATTTTCGCCGCTTGAGCAGGGTTTGTGGGCTGAGTGGAGATTGACTTGGAAAGGAGGGTGTGACTTGAGGCCTTGTCGATGTCAGTCTGACTTGCATCTGAACTTTTCAGTAATTTCATAGGCGTGGCTAATATAAAACTGACTATGCAGGGATATAAAAGGCTTTCTAGAGGCCTCAAGGGCAGTTCAAGAGGTTCTTCGAAAGAGGGAGTTCAGCAATTTGAAGATAAAGCAGAGAGCAGTAATGAAGAATCTTCAAAGAGCTTCAGAAAGCAACGTGATTGGAAGAGAGCTGCACCACATAAGCAGAAGAAAGCTCCACCACATAATCTGAAGAAAGCTGCATCACATAATCTGGATGATGCCTCTGAAAGTCAGAGTGATGATATGGCTTACAACGAAAATCTTGATGCTGTGAGTGATGACTCTGACATGGATTCAGACGATGATGATACCAAAATTATCAGTCCAAATGATATTTTCAGGGGGATTGAACAAGAGTCTTTTAAGAAGCTTCCGAAAAAAGAGCAGGAGAAAGCAACAAGGAAAATGATGGACCAGCTGATTAGTGAAGCTTTAGATGGTCCGGAGGAAGCTGAAGATGGGCCAGTTCCAGAAGATGAACAACGCTCTCTAAGAGTGGGAATCATTGGGGCTGTAAATGCTGGAAAGTCAACCCTGATAAACTTGATGGTGATGTTTTCAACCAAACATTTAAGAGTTTAAAGACAACGTATGTTTGTACACACCTCAGTTTGAAGTGCAGAAACAACTGCAAATTTGTCACGATTGTTGCACTGCCATAGAGCTCTCATATTTCTGCAACACGTCTCAAACTATTTTGACGGATTTGTGTGCAAGATGCTACAAACAACCGCATGCCTTTTAGGCTTTTACATCTTTCTTTAATGCATTATCTTTCAAAGATCAGAGGTTCTGTTGCTCGTTTTTGCAATTTCACAAATTACCACACGCATCGCCCTTGTAGCTGTTCAATTCGCATCCTCTTCAAGTTGCCTTCTAATCAATCTGTGTACAGCTGTCCCATTTCCCTCCTTTGTTTTGGTCTAAACTTTCTTTCAATATTACACTTCTTATCTGCCTATCTGGGTAGCAATCTATGACTCTGAGATTCACACAAGAGAATTATTTGATTGTATGTATACCAAAATTTATATAGGATATCAACATCATGATGCTTGATAGTCTGTATGCCTGTAACTAATGGTAATTGCCTGTAATTACAGGCATGACAATTGCCTGTAAGAAATGTTCTACTCGTTTATCACTATACATGGTGGGCCATAAGACTTTACTTCTTCCATGAATCTCTAAGCTGCAGTTAATCTTTTTCACGTATTTAGCTGTCAGCTGAATTTCTGGTTTCAACAGGTTGGCACCAAAGTCGCTGCAGTATCTCGCAAGAGAAACACAACTCTCAGTGAAATTCTTGGAATTGTTACAAATGGCAGATACCAAATAGTCAGTGCTTCTACATTTGTAAAAACCTTTGGGTGAGGTCTTTATCATTATTTTTCTATTTACCAAACTGAGTTTCCTTGTACAGCTGTTATATGATACACCTGGCTTAGTCTTGGATATCCTTGGAAGACCTTCAAAAAGTGACACGAGGCACCGCTCGGAAAGCGCGTGGCAATTGTTCTCCCACTGCGAGGTTCTTCTAGTTCTTGTGGATGCCTATCGCCAACTTCATAAGTGAGTATTTCGACTTTCCAGAAGTCAAGCAAAATAATACCTTACCTCTTATTCCTCTTTGCTTTAAACTGGACAAACCCAACTTCTCAGGACGTACCTCCTGATTTGATCATGAAGGGTGCTTCTCAGAGACTTATCCCTTTATTGTAAGGTAGAGGAGTGTTTGCAAAGCCTGACTTTAAGTATTGTTGGAGAATTAAATTAATTGTATTCTTATGGGGATGCACTATTACAGAGGCATGCACAAAGTTACATAGAGATCTTGGACTTTGCTGTTGCATGAACACGCGAGTTGAGGTCTCAACTCTATAAAGTTGTAAAAAGCATCCAAGTTTGACAGAGCACAATGTTAAAAGCTCATTCTGAGTTTCTTACCTCTGATTAAGGCTTATGCATAAACTTAAATTCTCTTTGAAAAATAGCGCTACAGGCAGCTTCAAGCTTGACCCAAACTGTCCATTTTTATCATATCAACAAAATCATCTAGAGTCATTGATCAGGTCAACACAGAGCTTGTGACCTGTCCTATAAGTCATGTTTGGCCTTCAAAGAGTCATTGATCAGGTCAACACAAAGCATGTGACCTGTCCTATAAGTCATGTTTGGCCTTCAAAGAGCTCACGACAACCGCCTTCCAGTGCAGAGCTGCTGCTGCCTCTCACGTGCATGACTGCCTCCTCGGGCAGAGACCCCGTGAAACGTAGTGCCATCTGACTCTGGGCATCCAGTGCTGTTGCCAACTTGTGCTGTCACGTGCACATGGCTCTGTGTGCTATGTGCACGTGACATCTGTGCCTCGCACGTGCACAACTGCCTCCTAGGGCAGAGGCCCGGTGAAACGTAGTGTCCACATGGCTCTGTGTGCCATGTGGACATGGTGCATTGATGTCTAGAGCCAATCTAGCAGTGTCGTAGAGCCTAGGGGATAATGTGTGGGCAAGGTTGTGAGCATGTTCATTGGACCTGCATGCTTGGACAAGTTCATCGGAATTGGTTTTCTAGTTCTGGAACCCTCTTGCATATGTAGTTTGTACACGTGTTTGATGGGGTGTTGTTACACTTTGGTGGACATCCGGCAAGCGGCCGGCGGCAACACCTGGATGTAGCTTAGGGTAAGGGGAACAAGAAAGAAAGATTCTATTAGCGTCCTCGGAAAACCAAAGCTGCCAATCAGTACATCCATATTACATTCCATTATGGGCATGGATGCCATAAAGACATAAAAATAAAAAAGAAAGATAAAAACTGACAATGGCTCTGGAACTCTTATGACTCATAAGAGATGAAATTACAATGGCTTCATTACAAAAGGATCAAAGGATAGAAGTCCTATCTAAGATTAAGGATGTGGCCAACTCTTGGGGTGTGGAGTATGGAAATTTTTGATGATTGATTGTCCTCCTCTATACACTGTCCATTTGCCTCTCTGCAAGTCTGCCCTCTAGGTAGCCAAGGGAAATTATCTTGAGCACGCCATTGACAATCTGCATCCACTCTTACAAGAAACCCCTAAGACTTGTGCCAATTGATGAGAGAACCACTTGCCAAGCAAAAGGTCGACAGAGCATCTCGTAGACTGTCCAAAGTGGGTGTGTCGTATGTCACAAGACGGGCACCACGTGCCAATAGAAAAGAACAGACTGAACAGACTTTTAGCACTTCAAATACAATTGAACTGAGAGAGAGAGACGACACGCGACACAGAGTGGCGAAATTCCACCCCAGAGTGTATTGGCCCCAAACCTTGGCGCCCCTTTCGGTATTTCTTTATATTGCATCAACACAGTACAAGCAGGTACTCCAGACTCTGCACCTTCTCCAGGAAGCATGCCAAGGAATGAGCCCTAACCTCATATTTAAAGGCCCTTGGCCTGAAAAGCAGTTACAGTGAAAAGCTTCAAACTCAAAATCAATTGGTCCAAAAAGTGCCAAAATCTACCAGCGCGATTTGCGGAAATCCGTACAACTGCCACGTCAACACTGTCAGCGCATTTTGCGGAAATCTACCACGTCAGCATTGTCAACGTGAAACACGGAAATCCGTACAGTTCTGCCACGTCAGCAATCAACGGAAAATCCGGGCTGTGTGTTGGTGGGTCCTGCTTTTATGTCTCTTGGGTCCCAGTTGCTTGTTCTTCTTAGGGTTTGGGCCCCTCGGCCGTGATCTGAAAGGTTGGCTCTGCTCTTCATTGAGTTGACACGTCAGTAGTTTGTGACATCGTATCTGACAAAGAGCATAGTATCATCTACATACTCTTGAGCCGGCAAAATGTGGCGAGTCCGTCAAAGCCATAGCAAGACCTCTTAATTGTGGTGTTCTGCTGTGCAAGAATAGAGACATGGCCTCAACAAAAAACAAAAGAAGTAGGGTTTCAGGGGACATCCTTGTCGGATTGAACGAGACATATGAAAGTGCCGTCCAATGTGGCCTCTAATCATGACAGCGTTAGAAGCAGTACGATGTAATGCAAATACACCTTTGATCCATGGCAAGGGGTAGCCTATTCTCTAAATAGTGGCCAATCTACTCTATGATAAGCCTTTTCAAAATCAAGAAGCATAAATGCTATAGGATGGTCTGTCTAACCAGCCCATTCAATTGCCTCATAGAAAGTGAAAATGCTGTTCAAAATAGAGCAGTCCTGCACAAAACCTGTCTGCGAAGCATGGATGAGATCGGGCATAAAGAGTTTCAAGCGCATGCTGATCATGCGAGCAAAGACCTTATACACG
The DNA here is from genome assembly GCF_014529385.1 of Adiantum capillus-veneris. Lineage (NCBI taxonomy): Eukaryota > Viridiplantae > Streptophyta > Polypodiopsida > Polypodiales > Pteridaceae > Adiantum > Adiantum capillus-veneris. The sequence goes on from NC_140946.1 coordinate 112,189,892, forward strand.
GAGGACATGAGAGTGATCGGTCTCCATTGTCGCAGGGACGCTGTTTCTCCGCCTTTCGATATAAGAGATATAAGTCTTGAATACATAGAAAATCCGAAATCTGTACAGCCTGCCACACCAGCATGTCAACGCAAAATGCGGAAATCCGTACGGCTTGCCACGTCAGCACTGTCAACGTAGTTTTTGGAGCGTCCGTACTGCTGCCACATCATCAGCTGCGCGTGTGTGGGTGGGTGGGTTTTGCTTTATTTTAATTCCTTTATGTCACTGGGGCCCCATCGGACGGGGTCCCCATAAGCTGGTAGGACTTCTTCTTCTGTTGCTTGTTCTTCTTAGGGTTTAGGCCCCTCGGCCAGGATCTGCAAGTTGGCTCCATTCTTCAGGGCTTTGACATGTCAGCAGTTTGTGACAGCAGTAAACAAACACTCAAAATAACTTGAAGCTATGTCAAGGACCTCATTTGGATCCGTATGTAACTTGTTTTTAGAATTGGTAAGGCTCCAATGGAAGTCCCCTTGGGACGTTCTCCGAAGTGTGCAAAGAAATCCTTAATCATCCTATGCGCTTTGGATATCCATGTTGAGACTGAAGCATGATGGAGAATTCGGATTTTTCAGTGTGAATGTGACTAAGTGTCTCCTTGGTGTCAACCTCGCACTCTCCCAAGAACCCATCTCTTGGAAACTCCTAGAGTTGGTGGCGAATGCAACTCAAACGGTCCTGTAACTCTCGCTTCCTGTGGAATAGGCCTTGCTGCCTCTGTGCAGTTGTCTGTCTACAAGCCTTGGAAGACACAATGATGCATGTGATCGGATGGGACGAGGGGTCAACAGAACCAGTGAATGTCCAAACATCATGAATCAATTGAGACAATGAAGCATCATGTAACACCAAGTCGGGTATGCACGATCCTCGTCTAGGCATAGAGGAGATCTCAAATCTCAAATGCAAAGAAACTGGGGCATGATGAGAGAGCATTGTGCGAGGTCAAATTGTAATTGTTCCACCATGAGATGCTTCCCAAGGGCCCATATAAATTTTATCTAGTCGCTCGAGCAGACGACCAGAATGCCTTCTAAAACCTCACGAAAACTACAATGTCTGTGGAGTGCGAGCCACATATGAGGTATGCCAAGCATCTGTACCTGAAAGTGCAAAAAGGAATTTGTCCCAAGCATCTCTCACACAGTGCTACGCATGGTAAAGATGGGGGCTGAATGGCTCTCCATTCCTTAGTGGTCTCTACATTGTTGAAAGCATCAACAATGAAATCATCAATATGAGATATGCCAAGCATCTGTACCTGAAATTGCAGAAAGGAATTTGTCCCAAGCATCTCACACAGTGCTATGCATGGTAAAGATGGGGGACTGAATGGCTCTCCATTCCTTAGTGGTCTCTACATTGTTGAAATCATCGCCAACAACCCACGAATCGACAATAGGCAATACATTTACAATCTACTGCCAAAATTGGGCTCTCATGAGCTGAAGTGGGGGCATAGATGCACATCACACCAATGAAGGTATCATCAATCTCGAGTAATCCATATCGCTTTACCATGTATTAAAGTACCATGGTCACGTACACAATGAAATGCATACACCACTACTAGAATTCTGTTGTCCAATCGTTGTTTCCCAACGGGGTCTCACAGAATTGCATACACCACTACTAGAATACTGTTGTCCAAGCGCAATTCCCAAAATGTATGGGAATCCCCAGGTAACAACTTGCCACATCTACAATAACTGTCTATACAAAACTTGTGCTCGTGTACAAGAAGTATATCCACATCTCGGTCTACATGAGAACGCAAATCATTATGAAGTAGATTGTGTCTGGGACCACTAATGCTAGTGTGATGCAAAGCCATTGACATTCCAAGTAACAATATGTACTCCATGTGTCAACCAATGACGAGTCTAGAACCTCAAAGACATACATCAACTGTCTCAACGGCTACAAGACTGAGGATCAATGCCGAGCTCTCTTGATCCTTGGCCGAAGCATTGGAACAAAGGCCAACGGAAGCGCATCCTCATCGGTGGTTGTAGAAGCTGCTCTGAGGCAAAGGAGCGAGCAGCTGTAAAGTGAGCGAGCGGTATGTGCCTTTCCCCAAGACGGACGTCTGGCGTCCGCCACCCACCGACCTTACTAACCTACTCACTTATTCTTTATATACTTGAAAGAATAAGGAGTGCTGCTTCTTGCCACTCTGTTCCACCCCACACTGCTCTCTCTCTCTCTCTCTCTCTCTCTCTCTCTCTCTCTGTCACCAGGAGGTGTATTTTTCCTGTTGCCTTCCGTAAATAAGTATTAGATATATTTATTTTATTTTTACTTGTTTGTTCCGAAACCCTTGAAAAGGTGCAGTGGACATTGCATGGCCAGTGTGAAACGGCTGCAGCCAAATGGGTTTCTCACATCGGAGATCTAGGTCGGTCAGACAGGGACTGCCCGGGCCAGTTAGCACTGAATTCTGATGAGTATGGAAGCTCCTGTGCGCCAAACTGGAATTTGGGCCACTCGTCAAGTCACTGCAACTTTATAAGTTGAAAGGGGCCAGTAAATTAACCCACATTGTAGATGTTGGTCAAATGGTAGTCTTTAATGATGGTCAGAAGACCGATAGGGACGCCATGGAAGCATCTCCTAAAATTTAGGGAACTCCTATTTTTGATTGGAAAACGTGTTCGCGTCATTAGCTCTGGAATGACAAGGGGAACATTTTATTGCTCTGCTGCCAAGTCAACTGACGCACCAGTTGAAATATTTTTAGCAGGGAAAGCCCAAACTCGGAAACTGGGCGACGTGTCAGCCTGTGAGCGATTTTGCCACTCTGGGAGGCAAAAACGAGCTGCATATCAACAAAGGGGGCGCCATTTTTAGCCTCAGGTGGATTGTAGCAGGTACAGAAGCTATGGAATGCTTACCTTGCCCTCTATGCACAGTATGGTGACGGGAGTGATGCCCCGCACGCTACATACTGCTCTCTTTCTCCCCTACGTACAGCATGTTATGCCCCACTAGTGGGCTTCTCATTTGACCTATGTACAGCTGTGGGGAAATATGCTTTCATGCTGAGGCAAGAGCCTCTTTGCACAGGAACCGGTGTAGGTAGCTGCTGCCCCAAAGCAGGTCCACGAGAGGGTGATAACCTCTCGATTGCGCAGTAAATTCAGCACTGTTTGCTTGCTGTTTTTACTCTGTTTTGAGACTGTTTTGTGCCCGGGATGCTTCCAGAATCAAGGGGCACCAAGCCCAAGGTGCAGGGAAGAGTGTAGGGACCGTCGTGTGCCCAAATCAGGTCAAAAACAGGACTGAACCAGAATTTACAGCGACCTGGAATTTACTGTTTTGTGCTCCCAACTGAGGGATAACGCCAGTGGGATAGAGTCTTGAGCTTGGAAACTGATTCGGATTAATTTCGGTACCGTTATGTTACCGAAATTCTGCCGAATCTGGAGCGTACTAGCTGGATGCAGGTGTTATCTTCCAAGGACTCTCTTTTTGTAATTCCTGCTCTCTAAATTAAAGAAATACCGAAAGGGGCGCCAGTCTTTGGGGCCTACAGGGTGTCGGTCTCGTGTGCGCAGTGACATTCTAGTCGCTGGACGCAACTGTGTTCTCTTCCCTTCTCAGTGTTCTGTGTAAAGTTAACAGGTAATTGAAATAGTACCGCCCTCTACGTTGTATAGGCCGGTTATATGGTTCCATTGACTTGATAGTCACTTTTTCTTCAAAAGGTGCAGCGTGGATTGTTGTGGGTGAAAGCAACACAGAGCTTTTCGTTATGGCAGAGAAGAGAGACCAAGTACCTGAAGAGGGATCTTCCTCACATGGCACGGAGAAAGTTCCTTCAACTCTTCAAGAAGAGGACAGGTTGTTTAGAACTCAACTGCGTTGCTGCATGGACATGTTTTAGCAGTTGGCTAACAACCCAAGGATGCAGGAATTCTTACAGGCTCCGACACAGGGTTTTCAGCCTCCTACACAGGGCATGACTGAGCCGTTGCAGGAAAAGGAGATTTCCAATGCGCAGAGGACTCATGATGCTCGAGGGAAAGCCCATGTGGTTGAGCAACTAGCGGTGTCCAATGATCCAAAGCAACTTGCTTTAGCTGGACAGGAACCGTTTATGAATGGTCAAGGGAGCAATGAACAGGCTATGCGTGAGACCCTTCCATTACCTAATACTTATCCTGGTTATTTTGGAGGTGGTTCAGTGTTTCAAGCTATGGCTGGACCTTCCACAGGTTATATGCCAGGGAATGTGTTCGGGACAATGCAAACAGGCATGGGTAACCCTATGTACGCGAACATGGGTGTCCAACCAGGTTTTCAGGGTGCCTATGGCCAGTTTCGAGTGCCTGGAACACAATTTGGTATGGCTGGTTTTTCGTAGCCATACGTACAAAATGCAGATATGACAGGGAAAACAGTTGATGCAAGTGTTGGAATGAACACTCACGGAGCACCACTGTTAGAGGCACCTGTTTATGATAATGTGGCTCCTTTGAGTCAGCCTAAGGATTACAAGGAAGGTGGGCAGGGAGTGAAGTTTGAAACTTTCAGAGGAACTGAGGACCAATTAAAGGCTTTGACCTTCATACAGCAGTTCGATGCAGCTTATGCTGGAGGTAACTTCACGGAATCTTCAAAGATACGCAAGGTTGCCACTTTCTTGAAAGGGAATGCGCTTCAATGGTGGACCGCATTGTTGAACCAAGGTCAAGCCCCAACAACGTGGGTCCAATTCAAACAGCTTTTTGCGCCTGCATGGTTGACAAACACTTTTGAAGTGGATGTGATGACAGAATGGCACGAGTTGAATGCTAAACAGTGTGCGAACTTGGAAGAGTACAATAAATAGTTTTGGGCCGCACTGTTGCCAGTCACCTCTTACAGGTTTGTGCCATTGTCAGAACAAATTGAGAAGTACTGTTGCGGATTGCCCAAGAAGATCAGGGACTATTGCACAAAGACTACTGTCATGAATATGTTTCAGTTGATAGAGAATGCAAGAGTGGCCAACAATCTGTCGAAGGGAGATTCCGATGGATTTAATAGCCACAAGAAAGGGGCCCAAGGCAAACAGTTTTCAGCCAAGGGCAATGTTGCAGCAAAGCCTTCTGAGTCTCCTGTAAAGAAGCCCTCCACTGAAAAAGCTGATACGTCCAAGAAGCAGTCTAAATCTTCTTCGGAACGAGGACAAGGACAAAAAAGGCATTTTTCTGGCAAAACTTTTCAAGAAAGGAAAGCTCTTAGGGAGGCCAAGAAATGCTACATTTGTGATCAGGAAGGACACTTTGCAAATGAGTGCCCACAGAAGAAGTCACAGGATAAGGATGACAAGTCAGACCATAAAGGGAAGAAGCCAAAGCCGAGTGCAGGACTTGTTCCAGATTTGGTTGGAGATCAGCCAAACACAGATGCCACGGAGCTGTGCAGAGCTTGGGGCAAAGTTAGAGACCAGACAGTGCTGGTTTTCTTTGATCCAGGAGCCCGTGCAAATTTCATATCACCAGAATTGGCATCAAAGTTGGGCATTCGTGCAGAGGAGATGGGTATGACAGGCGAAGCAGGTTTGGCATGCCCAGGACATTCAGAGCCTGTTACTCCCATTCTAGGAAAGCTTCGTCTGCACATTCAGAGCTATGTGGATGCGGAAGAATTTCATATTATGCCGCTTGAGGGCTGTGATGTGTTATTGGGTATCCCATGGTGTTACAGGTTGCATGCTATGGTGGATACTTACAACAAAAAGATTACCCTTGTACATAGAGGAAAGACTCATGTCCTTGATGTAAAGCTTAAAGGCGAGTCTGTTCCAATTGTTTCTGCTTTTGCTATTTCATCTGTAATAAAGAATCATCTTTCTGCGTACTTGATCTTTGCAAAAGAAGTACCTCAAGTTGTATCTAATTTGTCCACCTTAGATAGAGACAGGTCAACTTTTTTGAGTGGTTTCAATGATTGTTTTTCGGACTCTTTGCCAGGGGAGTTACCTCCTGAGAGACTTGAGGATCATACTATAGATCTTGTGCCAGGTTCTAGTCCACCGAATAGACCACCATACAGGGTTAGTGCAGCCCAGCAGAAAGAGATTATGGGTCAGGTCAACGAGCTTTTAGAGAAGGGGCTGATTCAGCCCAGTTCATCCCCTTTTTGTTCGCCTGTACTCTTAGTGCAGAAGAAGGATGGTTCATGGCGCATGTGCATTGACTATCGCGCCTTGAATAAGAATGGTTCCCCATACCGAGGATAGATGACATTCTTGATCGGCTTGAGGGAGCGTCATTGTTTACAAGAATAGACCTAAAGAGCGGGTATCATCAGATACGCATTAGACCAGAAGATGTCCATAAGACTGCGTTCAGGACAACATTTGGTCTCTATGAGTTTCTTGTCATGCCATTTGGTCTCACAAATGCTCCTGCCACATTTAATAGAATGATGGACAGAATTTTTAGACCACATAGAAACTTCGTGGGTACCTTCTTTGATGACATGATTGTCTACTCGAAGTCTGAAGAGGAGCATAGGGATCACTTGACTGCAGTTTTCAATGAGTTACGTAAGAACAGGCTACTCATTAATGCGAAGAAGAGTGAATTCTTCTTGGAAGAGATTCACTTCCTTGGGCACATTGTTTCAAAAGATGGGGTACGCATGGATCCCGCTAAAGTGGAAGCAATTAGGTCATGGCCAGACTTGAAGTCCGTACATGACATTCAAAGCTTTCTAGGCTTATGTTCCTATTACAGGAGGTTCATCCGAAATTTTGCTGAGATTGCTTCTCCACTCCATGCACTGCAAGGAAAAGGAGTTACTTTCAAGTGGACAGCCAAGGAAATTTTAGCGTTCAAACACTTGAAAGAGAAGCTGACTTCAGATCCGGTAATTATTTTGCCAGATCTTTCTAAACCTTTTGTGGTTCAATGTGATGCGTGTGGCCATAGTCTTGGTGCAGTTCTAATGCAGAATGGCCGAGTAGTCGCATATGAGAGCAGAATTCTTTTGAAGACTGAAAGGAACTTGCAAGTCTATGAGAAAGAATTGCTGGCAGTAATTCATGCTCTCACTAGTTGGAAACACTATCTGCTAGGGGCTGATTTTGTTGTCCAAACGGATCATCAAACCTTACGATATTTTCTCACACAGACGAAGTTGTTTGAGAAACACATGCGATGGGCAAACATCTTGTCAATGTTCCATTTTCAGATTGTGCATGTGCAAGGGAAAAAGAACGTGGTGGCTGATGCGTTGTCACGAAAGCCCCAAATTTCAGCAGTGTCAATTCCGTACCATTGTGAACTAGACGAAATGAAGACACAATATGCTGAAGATTCAGATTTTGCAAGGATCTATGACCAGCTTGTTGATGGGCAACATCATGAGCACTATATGCTTAAGAATGACTTTCTCATGATGCATGGAAAGTTATGCGTTACTAAACAGTTAGGCCAAAGATTTTGATGGAAAGTCATGCTCCACCTTATGGCTGGGCATCGTGGAATTGATGCGACAGTGAAAGGGGTTGAGGCATTCTTCTATTGGCCTCTGCGTCAGAGATGTGACAATTTGTAAGATCATGCTTAGTATGCCAAAAAAGTCAAATTTGACAGACAAAAGCAACCGGGTGTTGCAGCCATGATCCCTGATAGGTGATGGAAAGGAAAGTATAGGATGGCTTTATCTTTGATTCTTCCAAGGACGCAAACAGGAAATGATGGGATTTGGACTATCATTTGTGGTTCAGTAAGCAGGCTCATTTCGTTCTTGTTAGGAAGAAGATAAAGCCAGAACACATGGTCAAGATTTCATGAGCAATATCTTTATCATGGGATGCCTCAGTCAATTGTCAGTGACAGGGATCCACGTATGACGAGTCTTTTTTGGAAGGCTGTTTGAGAACATGGGCACTACACTCAAGTTCTCTTCTTCGTTTCATCCGCAAACTGATGGACAGTCAGAAGAGGCAAATTCTACTGTCTTGGACCTACTGAAATGTTATGTCTCAGAGCACAAGGCAACTTGGGAACACCATCTCCCATTGGTTTGAATATGCTTACAATAACACTGTGCATACGTCAACAGGTAAGGCACCATTTGAGATAGTGGAAGTCCCCCAAAATTTCCGCCCATTTGCCAGACTAACAACAAATATTTGGGCAGACAAGTATGTGCAAGATATGGATGAAACATACAGGAAGATAAAGATTGCTCTTGAGAAGACTCAGGCTAAGCAAAAGAAAGCTGCTGATCGTCACCGTCGTGAACTTGTATTTTCACTTGGTGATTGGGTACTTTGCGCTTTGAAAAGGCCAGGTTAAGGAAAAGGAAAGGCAAGGAACGCTTGTTTCCTAAGCTCAGTATGCGATATTATGGTCCTTTTCAGATTTCAGAAAAGATCAGCGATGTAGCTTACAGGTTAAAGCTACCAGAAGGCTGGAAAATACATAATGCTTTTCATGTCAGCCTTCTAAGGCCCTTTGTTGGTGATGTGCCAGAGAATATGCTTGATGAGGAACAACCCGAAGTGGAAGAATTGGATGAAATCCTTGTTTCTGAACAGATATTGGCACATAAAGAAAGAAAGGTTAGAGGAAAAGTTGCAAGACGCTATTTGGTGAAGTTCAAGAACTATCCATCGTTAGATGCCAAATGGATGGAAGAGTCTGAATTGGTTGATTCACCTCAGCTATTGCAATTGTATCTTGAAGCCTTTCAGATGGAACCCATAGTGACTTGATGCAGCCTTTTTGCAGCAAGGCAAGAGCATGGTTCATGATGCTCAAGAGAGTAGTTAAGCAATTGTATCTACTCTTTCCATACAGAATTTAGCTAGAGAAGTTTGTGCTCAAGAGTACACTAGAAGACTTCTATGCTTGATATATGTGTCGTAGCTAGGTTGGTGGGATTGTTTAATCGTCCAACGCTACATTTCCGGAAGCATGTATATCTTGGATTCCCATCATAGAATATATGTGATATCAGGAGATATCCGCATGTATTATTGGCATGCAAGCGAGGTCGCTTGCAGTATTTCAAGGGTGGGGTGTGTCACCAGGAGGTGTATTTTTCCTGTTGCCTTCCGTAAATAAGTATTAGATATATTTATTTATTTTTACTTGTTTGTTCCGGAAACCTTGAAAAGGTGCAGTGGAATTGCATGGACATGTGTGAAACTGAGCCTTGGGTTCTACTTCTACTAGGTCCTGGGGCACTTCTTCCTTCCTTATCTCTGTGGTCTCTTCCCAACTGGCATCACTAATGTTTCCTCTACTTTGATGCCTTCTCAAGGTGACTAACTTAGCACTTTTGTCTTTCCCTTTTCTCGGGGTCAGGTCCATGGTTCCTTCGATCTCCCTTAATTTCGATGCCATAATCATTTGACCTAGTTCGACACCTGTTCTTGCAATGGATACATGTCTCCCCCCATCCTTGGTGGCTTTCACATTGCGGGCTGTATGTGACCCACTCTCCACAATTAAAACTTGTTGCGTCTCCTCCAAAAGCTACCATTGCTTTGTCCAACACCATTCCTAGGGCCTTTCTTCACCTCTTGCTGATTTGCATACCTCCGTGCAGAATCCGTGATGGAAGTAGCTTCCGTGCAAGAATCAATGATGGAAGTAGCCCAGCTGTGAGCAGGCTTTTGAAATAATTTCACCAATGGTTTTAAGATAGAATTGATTATTTCCCATGTTAGGTTACCTGAAGCATGATCCTCTGGGGCTAAATCTGATACTTGCAAAGCTGCATCTTCTTTAGCTTGACTTCTTGTATGAATCTCCTTTCAAAATTCATCATAGCTGATTGTCTGCAATTGATCTCCATCACCTTTACTGAAAGTAACCTGGTTTTGTTGAGTCATCTGCTCTATTCTAAGTTTATATGTTGATCAACCACTTGTACAACTGCTTCTTCAAGTTTTACCCCAATTATTCGTATACATCAATAAGCTCTTGCATTTGATCACGTAATTTGGAGCTAATAACCCGATCAAAATCCTCGATCATCTGCTTAATTGGTGTAGCATGCAAGATATCCTTCACTATCGTACAGATCAAAATTACCTCTTCCAGCATAAACTTTACCAATGCTTCGTCCGCTTTTGCTTGCTTCGTCTCGCTTCATCCGACCGAGAAAACCCTCGTAATATAACTGCTTGGCCTAAACCTTCCGTTTTGCCTCTCTGTTGCTGCAAGAAAGCATCAATAATTGCTTTAGCTGCTGCATCATTTCTACTTGAGATGTTGTCATCAAACTTCTGCCAGATTTTCCCACCCTAGCTCGTTTCACGTCGGATTCACCAAAGATGTCGGGGGGGTTTTATGTTTGAGAGGTGAGCTGGGTCAGCACAAGGCTACTCGTTGTGAAAAAACGATGAGAGAAGATGCTCAACACAATGAGAATCATGATATACAAAGGACACCTTGTAAACCTGAAAATGATATACTTGATGAACATGAAATATGAATACAAAAAAAAAACACTTGACCACAATAGGTAGCATGCGCTCTTGAACCTATCGAGACTATGAGCGGAAGTACGAATGCCAAAGCTTTGGACTAAGGGGAGCACGAGTGAAGGAACACTTCCTTTCTCCCATATTTGCTCTTCCCCCTTTATTTACGTGCTTCCATTCCCTTCCCTTGCTCTTCTTGACTACCTTCATGAGAACAATCTATGCCTCCTTTGATTCGATCTTTCTTGAACTCAAAAAGAATCTCTAAGAAACCTGCTTCTCCATCTCTTTTTGAGAGCTTCAACTTCTTGTCCTTGCTGTATGTTGCCCACTAATTGATCTCTTTTTTTGATGCTTTTAGTTTCTATGAAGCTTCTATTCTTTTGCTTTGTTTTACTTTACCGAGGTTGGACGCGTGAACCACCCCTTCAAACTTTCTAAATAATTAATAGTTTATAAAAAATGCTGCTTGACTGCTCCTCGTCTCATGGCATCTCTCTGTAGAAGACTCTCGCCCTTTGGCTTGTTCTCCTATTCGTGTGCTCCTTCCAGATGCCAACACCTTCTTAAGCCTCTTCTTAGCCGTGCTAATTACCTCTTGCTCCTCAATTGTGCTACAAAAGCCCGCGAGTCCTCAAATCAACCAGCACTGTTTGGCTTGCAGGTTCTCTTCTTCCTACTTGTCGGCCACAACTCCCGCCAGCTGCTCTCTCTGTTGCCTGATCGTCGGCCACCAACTCCTGCCAACCCAGCTGCTCTTTGTTGCCTGCTCGTCTGCCACCAACCCTCCTTAGTCTCCGTTGGCTTGTATGAGACTCCTCTTGTCTATGCTCATTCCCTGCTCATGGGCGGCCCCCCCTGTTGCACGACGGTGGACCTCTCCTCTTACCTTTGATGGATCCCTTTTATTTGATTCTCCTTTATAGTATTAAAATAGCCTTGTTGCTTTACTATGTTTGTTAATTTTAGAAGCTCCCCACTCTAAACTGTGCCTCCAGTAATAGCAGCACTAGCAAAAAAATAATTGGCACTTGATGCATCCCCTTCCCCATACACATGTCTTGGAGACTTGTAAGTATGATCGCCTTTGATGGTGGATTTGTACCAATCATCATCTCGCTCTGCTTTCACTCCAAAACGTTCCGTTAGTTTTAGAGTCATGTCACATAAGGTATAGATACTAGTTTGTCTACTATCTCTATCTCGACATCCCCAAGTGCCAAGGGAGCTACCATCAACAAAGCCGTCAAATATTGGCTACAAATATCACTAGACAGTTTCACTCAATATTGTGTATCATCAACTTGCCCATGACATTTGGATAATCCTTGCTAAAGGTTGTCCTTATAATTTTCCTCAGTGGAGGATACAAAATCAATTGATTAGTAGACATTGAGTAACCCGCATCCTTGACATCCTTGACAGCTTTCCCAAGCACTTAATGTGCCTTCTAAATTGCACGACAATAGACATATATATCTTGCCTTATTGGTCACGATCGCATAATCAATGAGCTCCCAAAATACACCATCTTGAGCAATAAAGTCCTGAAACCATGAACTTCCCTGCATTTGGCATACTTATCTCATCAACGTGAACACCGCATCAAAAAACTCGATATGCTTTCGTCCCAATCTATGAATTGTGTGTTTCTTCTCTAGTGAACACGAAGCATCATGCCAACGTGTGTGGGAAAAGCATGGCGCAAGTGATGAATCGACAAGCATTGGATAGAGAAATTGACAAATTTTTATCAAATTTAATATCTCTATTGTAAAAATATATAGTAATGAGACCAGCGCCTTATGCAGCAGTAGTACATTAAGGCGGCAAGACAACAGATTCTTAAATCCCTAATCGGCCTGCAGCTCCCCCATTTCCGGCTGCCGCCTTCGAATTATGAGTTGAGTCAACTACAACTATATGTGAGCCTCATGCAAGAAGATTAATAAGCGGGAGAAACTTTCGATCTTCTCTAACTTGTTAGATTTAGTTGTGAAATAAATATAGGTGGAGTGCTCATTTTGTCCCCATTTTGCTAAGGTGATTTCTTTTGGAGAATCTCTCAAGACAGATTTACCCTGCCAGCTAATTTCTTAGAAAGATTTACTTTGAATATTACAAGCATGGAAGTGGATGTAGGAGCCAATTTTATCATTATACGCGATTGTATATGGCATAAGAAAAAATTACATTCAATAGAAGTCTTAATTTCAGATTTAGTTGTGAAATAATATAGGTGGAGGAGTGCTCAATTTGTCCCCATTTTGCTAAGGTGATTCTTTTGGAGAATCTCTCTCAAGACGGATTTACCCTGCAGCTAATTTTCTTAGAAAGATTTACTTTGAATATTACAAGCATGGAAGTGGATGTAGGAGCCCATTTTATCTTTATACGCGATTTGTATATGGCATAAGAAAAAATTACATTCAATAGAAGTCTTATTTCCTTGATAACTAAATTTGGGTATCAATCTAGAAACTACAAGCACAAGCAAGACTTGAATTTGTCTTAGATTACATGAAAACCTTATACGCTAGAACAGTAGGCTTTCTAAATAGTACAAGTAAAATATTGTACAAGACAATTAATTCAAATACCACTTGGTCCGAGATATTGGAAATTCCTTTGTACACAAAGAGTCACTCAATCTATTTGTAAGATTAAGGTGAGCATGGGGATAGGCATGCATAGTCAAGATGAATTTAGGATCCTTCTTACGCAAGTGTGCAATTATTTCAAGCTACTCTAAACACAAACCCACTCTTTGGAGTGATTATAAACTGAATTTTTTTTATCATATCAAAGAATAGTAGGGACATAATCCACAATTGGAGAGTAAATGAGGATTAAGCATGAGGTAGAATTCACCGTTAGGCGCTACAATGTTTGCCATAAATATTTTCCTTTTGGTTGACCACTTGAACAAGATGTGCCAACACATCATTGATGTCGTTAAAGGTAGTAAACCATAAGCAAGACAAATTCTTGCTTCATTTCATTGTATCTTCGAGTCTACTACATGAACTTGAAAACAAATCATGGACTCATGACTTATGGACGCGATATCACATTCATCATCAAGTATTAGTTTTGTGGAAAAATTGACGTGAAGAAGGTGCCACTTGAGAAAAGATTCGTATTTCTTAAAAAGAAATTTCAACATGAAATCTCAAAATGTTTTAGCGCAACCTTTTACCACGTTTTGTAGAGAGAGAGACAAAGAGAGAGTCCAAAATGGGCTTGCCAAAGAAGAGAGAGGGGGCACGGGGGCCATTTTTTGGTATTTTCATAATATTAAGCAGTTATTATTGTTGGAGCTTTATAGAGAGCCCACATTTATGCTATATATAGCTAGGAGTCCCCACTACATGTTATGTGTACTCAGTGTGTGCTCTACCTACACTTTGGGGATTGGATATGATGGTGTCGTCTCTCTCTCCTCTCGTGTACCTGCAATCTCTCCCTCTGTGGTTCAACATTGCACGAGAGCACAATCCTCAATGAGGCTAATTAGTTTTTATCTTCTACTACTAATTAAGATTAGTGAGATGGAATTTTCAAGGGAGCGCTAAACTGTGCAAGTCATACAGAGATGAGCGATGGAGTTTTTGCACCCTTGTAATCCCATCTTATGACTTGTCCACCCTACAACATCCTATGGCTTGTCTGCCCTTTGCACCCATGTAAGCTATGGCTTGTGCACCTACAGCAGCTCTATGTCTTGTTCTGATCTAGTATTTTCTATTTCGTCAATCCTTGCTATTCAGCATGGAAACCTGACAGCCCTATTATATAGGCTGAGGGGGTTTCATTTATATAAGGTGAGGAGTTTGGACTGAGAATTGATTCAACAAGCATCTATAGCACCATGAACGTGCTCTGTGTGTTTATTGCATTGATAAGCACATCATCGTGAAGGCTATCAAGAGAAACGTGCTTTACTAAAGGTTCAGGAGCAGAGTGGATCCACACACTGCATGCATGCAAAAGAGAGAGAAGCTGGTCATGCTTCAAATCCGTTCTATGTTTTAGAGTTGCCAAATCAAAAGCGCTTTTTGCTGGCCTTCATCCTTCCTACATAGACTCTATTCTTATGTCTGTGCACTGCTATTTTAGAATGCACGTTATCCTTCCTAATCTAACAAGTTAAATTGATGAGCTTGTTTAGTTATATTGTAAATAAGTTATATTGATTAAGGGCCATGAGCCCGCTAATCTGCCAATAAGTGGTGGGAGATCTAGAGAAAATCTGCAATCAGCAAGGTCTGAGATAAGAGCATTACAGCAGCACTCACGATGGCTATGGTCCTATTTGAAACAATTGCAGCAGTGGGCTACGACCCGCTGGACCAATATGAATATCATTGATCTAATCTATACACCATCTCATTTGTTGTTTTCAGACTTGAGCAGTGAAAGCGTATTGGCCCATAAAGTATCTTGCTTTTATGTAAAGATTTTGCTGCTTAACGGTTCAACCCGATTTGCCGCTATTTTCTTTTCAAAGTTGCGCAACGATTACATTAGTAGCGACTCTAACTATCTTGGATACGTATAGCTTGCATCTAAAAGTAGAGTAAACCCTGCATGACTACACCTCTATCTATTGATGTTGTTCGATGCAGTTGTACATGCGTCCATGTTTTTAGTGCTAAAGTGAGAGCGCAAGTGGTGATCTTTACCAAGTTCCCGAGTGTAGCCTGATACAATGCTATCTATGGTACTATATTTATAAGATATTGCATCATTTTAAGAATAAGGTATCAAGTTATTCTGAGACGGGTGCCTACGCCATTTACCTCATGTATTTCAACATCCAAAAATCGGCAGATTGATGTAGAACGTTTAACACCCAAAAGTATGCTAGCTAGATATTATAATGTTGGCCTACTTTCTATAAGCCCAAAGATAATATCCCAGTTTTGTGGTTGGCATTGTACAACCGTTCACACTGCTCTTCGCTTCGAGATATTTACACAAGTTTTAGTGCAAAAGCTTCAAATTTGACCTAAAAATCGGAGAGTCTCAAGTTGTTTCCTTATCTTCATCGGCCAGGGATAAGAGCCAATCATAAATGAGTGTATATCTTTCTTTTAAGAAGTTCTAAATGTTTATAACTAACCAATCGTAAATGAACTCATATTTGTCTAAGATATTTGCCTTATGAGTCGATTCTTCCATGCAATCATCTGTCTATTGATTATTATGTACTAATGGTTTAGTAATTCTGACACTGCGTGGAGATGTCAAAAAATGTACCATGGTGAGTACCATGATGCATGGTACGTAGAACCATGATCATGATTGCTATTTTAAAGTTTTATTTTGATTTGTTGAAAGCTTCATTGATCCCATGGTACGTACATATGATTACTATTTTGCATCTTTTATTTGATTTGTTGAAAGCACCTCTAATGCCATGTTAAGTCAAGCCATGATGATGATTGCTATTTCAAAATGTTTCTATGCATCTCTAATGCCATTGTGAATACCGTGATTCCATGGTACGTAAAGCAAGATGATGATTAAGTTTATCAAACTTTTTCTAAGCGTCTCTAATGCCATGGTGAATTATCGTGATGCCATGGTACGTAAATCCATGATGATGATATTTGAGAGTTGAGATCTTGGGGACCCTAGTTGTTCAATATATTTGGTTTTGTATATATAAATGCTCATGTGATTATGTTTATATTACATTTGTTTCTATGTCGTCTGCACATGTGATTGCATCGGCATTACATTTGTTTCTATGTCGTCTGCACATGTGATTGCATCGCATTACATTTGTTTTTATGTCGTCTCTAGAGCGGTGGTGCAAACTGTTCTCTAAGACAATGTGACGTGGTTATTTCTAACCTTCATGTATCAATATGTTGTTTGAGTTGGTATTGTTTACATAATAAAATTACATCAAGCAGTGTGCACATCAGCTCAAAGATCTTGAAGAATTTGCATCAATTCAATTGTATATATAGGACGTTATTGTACTTCCAAAGATGCTTGAAAGCACATATTGTATATTATGGAGTGATGTAGCTCTTGAAAAATGAATTTCGTAAACTTTGATAATTATTAATGTAACAATGCATGTATATGATGCTGTGGGTTTTTCCCTTATACCCCAAGGTTTTTTTCATCCACAGTTAGGAACTCCTATTTGAGTGGGGGTGTTGGAGCTATATATAGAGCCAACACATGCTATATATAGCTAGGAGTCCCACAAAATATGTGTACGTAGTGTGTGCTCTACATACACTTTGGGGATTGCATATGATGGTGTCGTGTCTCTCTCCTCTCGTCTACCTGCACTCTCTCTCTCCTCTTGTCTACCTGTAGTCTCTCCCTCTGGTTCAACAATTACCGCCTCCTATTACCACATTTATTATTGCCAGTATTGTTGTTATGATTTCCGTGCTTATTACCAAACCCCACTTAGCACTTAAACATTCACATTTGGTGTTTTCCTCTTTTTTCCTTCTGAATAAAAATTAAATAACATTATAATGGCAATGTGCATGCACCTCCATGTAAAGCAAGCACCATCGGATATAAGAAGCAAAAAAAGGAAGACATCTTTTGTTGAGGAATAACTTGAAGTATACAAGATGTTTATGGATCATCTTCAAAGATCTCTACAAGAAGCGTCATGCAATTCTAAGCCCATGGCTCCTAATTCAATAAAGAGAGAAATAGAACTGTCATTTGTGGATGTGTTGGCTTCACTACCTTCAAATTCTTCATCCTTCATCTCATCATCATCATCATTATGGCAATCACCCTCACTAAAACTAACAGTGTCCGTGGGACTTGAATCATCAATCTCTCTCTCCTGTGTCTCCTCCTCATCCAAAGTAGTAGGGGGAGAGGGTCTCAAAGATGGTCTCCACTTCATTAGTGGAAAAAATGGTTCTCTGTTCGAGGTTTTACGGGAACTACAAACCAAATTTTTTAGTTGGTGGATTTGTTGGGATATAGATTATCTGTAGAAGAGAATCAAG
>NC_140946.1:112215600-112265600 GCF_014529385.1 Adiantum capillus-veneris
ACATGCTCTGCTGCGGTATCGAACCACCCATGGCCCACGATGTAAAACACATCTACCAATCACTGGAGGAAGAGATCCTAACACAAAAACACGTAGGAACCAAGCACCGAGACTAAGATTTTGGGCAAACATAGCATTAATTGGACGGGTTCTGCCTAACTCTGCAATGGTGACACGTGTTCTGAATCCTCTCTGAATAGCAACTTGAATGTAGCACAACAAGCTCGGATCATATGAAGCATGATATATACCCACCATCAAGAATTCTGGGTAATATTGTGATCTATAGCCAAACAAAAAGCTATTAATATAGATAGATATTTCGATACACAAAAGCTATTGCTTTACTATATCAACATCAACATTGTTACCTTGCTACATCCAAGTCCTCGAGTAGATGAATCACCTGCATGGCTGTGATTGGACCCCTCCATAATGGTGGATCTAATACATAATCGTTGATTGTGAGATTTAAATTCTTTAAAGTATCGAAATGTCACAAACACACATATATAATATTTTACCTCGGACGTGTCGAGGTCGTCTCCCTAATGTATAAGTCACAGAGGCATTAGGATCCATCTTCATTCATACATATACATATATACATAAATAAAGGATTAGAAATTCATCAAAAAGCACATGAATCATAAATCTCTCAGCACTAATAAATCTTAGTCAATTGTTTCAATGAATACACCATGTTTTGTAAGAAGATATACTAAGCTTATAAATGAAAAAGAAATAGTTGCGAGAGTGAACCTGCTTTTTTATTGGATGATAAAACATATCCAACCACGTTAAACCCCATGGCAAGGGGGTGGCAGGGGGCACGTCAATTGCAACACCTCTTTGTAGACAATGTTAGAAGTGTATGTTCTTTGATCTCCATGTACACTAACGCTTGTTAAGTGACTATCACCAACCACAACCTTGATGGCAGAAGAGGATCTCACGCGAGACATTGCCACATACAGTTGACCATGGGTGAAAACAGGTGTTGGGAGATACAATCCAAGAACTCCCAATGTTTGGCCTTGCGCCTTGTTGATTGTCATCCCAAAAGCACAACGTAGGGGAAATTGGCGACGTCTCAAATCAAAAGGGAGACCTTCTCTAGATCCCATGAGAAAATCAATCCTTGGAATGAACACTACATTTCCTGCATGTGACCCTGTAATGATTTCTGCTTCAATCACTTTGCTGTGGAATTGCTTACAAATCAAACGTGTCCCATTACAAAGACCACTTCTTGGATCCAAATTGCGAAGCAACATAACTGGAGCATTCTGTTTCAATTGTAAAACATGCGGTGGAAAACCTCCCCCAAGATCTAAACTATTTACAAACTCACTTGTAAATAAAATGCTATCACAATTTGATTCACATACTACGTCTGCACTGACATATTCCTTATAAGTACCAGGAAATTGCTGCAAGCCCAAATTGTTTATAGCATCCACCTCCTTGTTCCGTGGAGCCAAAATTGCTCTATCCTTGAAAAAGGTTGCATGGCAAGTCTGTGTTTCAAGGTCTCTATATATGCAAGCAACCAATGCTTGCAAATTATTTTGTGGTAGCATCATGCAGACCGGCAAAGCCACATTATCAAGTATGCCCCCATCACAAACATGGCCATTACCAATATCAAGTGTCCATTGCACAAACTCTCTTTCAATAACATTACTAAAACAATTGACCACTTGCATATTCTGTGTTAGATGCATGATTTCTGTACGTTGCCAAATGTATGAGTGGCACAAAGATGCATTGACAATGTCTTCTCTTCCCCCTTTACGCACAACAGGTAATATCTGTCTGAAATCACCACCAAGGAAGAGAACCTTTCCACCAAACAACATGTTATTTTTCATGACATCTCTTAGTGTCTTATCAAGAGCCTCAAAAGCGTGTCTATGAGCCATGGGGGCTTCATCCCATATGATCAGTGAACTCATTCGCAATAGCTCAGCAAGCTGGCTATTTCCTTTAATGTTACATGTGGACTCAGAAGTTATATCAATAGGGATCTTGAATCTAGAGTGTGCAGTCCTTCCATTGTCGAGAAGTTGTGCTGCAATCCCGGACGATGCACATGCCAAAGCTACTTTGGACTCTCCACGTATCCGAGAGAGCAATGCATCGTAGAGATAAGTCTTTCCCGTTCCACCTGGCCCATCCAAGAAAAAAATTGTCCCTATGCTCTGGCCAGCTGCTTGTAAAACCCGATTGTAAGCTTCCCTTTGCCCAACATTGAAAGATGATTCCATTCGAGCAGACAATACTCTTTGTTCCTCTCTGTTATACATGAACTCTTCAGCAAGCACTCCATGCTCACTCATAGTTTGCAGTGTGTGATCCACGTGGGGCATTCTAGAATAATCCGAGAGCCTCTTTCCATAGTGTTGAAGCATTGTCTCTAAGTTTGATAAAGCTTGGTTTTGAGCCATGTGTTCACAGATATTCTCCCTCATATGATATACATGGTCCTCAGAAAGCTGCTTACAGAAGCGATTCCACAATGCACCAGGATGTATTGGATCACAAAAAACCAAAATGACTACAAACAGTAGGCTCAATTGTTGCCCTGTTTGTTGAAAAGAAGCTTCTTCCAAACAAAGAAACCATTCATCATCAACTTGCAGTAATCCTCGTGCATTACATGTTTCTTTAAATGTGTCATATACTTGTCCATTGAAGGTTCTAATATCCTCAAAAGACTTACATCCTTTGCACATGTTGAGTAACATACGCAAATAGTACAAATCTCCAGCATTGGGAACAATGTGGTACATTCTTCCAATCATGTCACCAATCTGTCTTTCAGAATATAAGTAGGTGATAGATAGACAAAGTGTCTCAACTTTGGAGTAATCTCCCTCTCTGGAGACAATTACAGGCTCCTTAGGAACATCTCCATTAATTATTGGCCTCCAAATTGTCTTCCACTTCAATCCTTACATAACTTTGCGAGAGAATTGACTCGTTAGAAATCCTTCCTTGAGGAAATTCATTGCATCGATTCACGTTTATCAAATGGTGGCAATCTTCCAAGCGAGGCACATCAATCTCACCCAGAGAACGCCGAACTCTATCTTGTGCTGTTGCACGTCGCGTAGCTCGAGAGGCTTGACATATCCTACTACGTCTTGCATGTCCAGGAGACAACACCTTTGGGCCAATAGCCATCTGTCCAAAAAAGAACTCTTATAAGTACTCACAGATATATACAGGTTAGTATCTAGAGAATTAAGAAGAGAGTATGGAGAAGAAAGGATTTCCCAAATATGTCTATCTTTCTTTGAAGGAGTCAGTGAGAGGAGGCTTGCCAACCCACATGGTAAATGTCTACGAAGTTCTATATATGTCTCTCTATATATCATCTAACTACTACTAAGGATATAATTGGGGGAGCGAGTCCATCCAATTAGCCCATTGATGATTGTCGGTTAAGGCCTGGGTTTCAGCCAACAAATTTCCATTGGAGTTACAACGCGCCAGTCTGCACGTCATCTGGAATCTCGCAGTCGATGCAGACGTGCCAAGTTAATCCATTATTGGTCGACCCTTATTGGCCATTTTGGCAACCCACATCAAGACGGATTCAAAGGTGCATCCAAATCAGCCCCGAGGTGCTTCATTATGAAGAGTTACCATGGTGACAGGTTAAGGCTTGAGTTTCAGTCGGCAATTTTTCACTGTGTTACAACGCGCCAGTCTGCATGTCAGCCGGATTCTCGCAATCGATGCAGACGTGCCAAGTTAACCCAATATTGGTCAACCCATTATTGGCCATTGAGGCTTGAATTGTTGTGTACATTCCGTTTACGCAATCAGAAGCAAATACCATATCGGTAATGGTATGCATGTGATTGCATTGGGAGAGACACTCTCACTTTGCATCTGCCAAAAATAGACCAAAGCTTTTTGACCCTACCCAAATTGGGCATATCTGGCAATCAATGCATTCAGAGAGAGAGAGAGAGAGAGAGAGAGAGAGAGAGAGAGAGAGAGAGAGAGAGAGAGAGAGAGAGAGAGAGAGAGGGCAAGGGGGGGCGGGGAACGGGAGGTGTGACTCAAAAGACACAATGGCAACAAAAATACTACAATTATGGAGATCCTCTGAGAATGTAGCAATCAATGCATTCAAAGAGACAGCATCCTATATAGGAAGCTCTCTCCCATTTCTTGTGCTTTATGAAGTGCTTCACATTTGTCATACCTAGAAAGAAGTCAAACATTGCACACACCTAGAATACTTTGTGTGTGTGTGTGAGTGTGTGTGTGTGGTGTGTGGTGTGTGTTGTGTGTGTGTGTGTGTGTGAGAGAGAGAGAGAGAGAGAGAGAGAGAGAGATTCATTGTAGCATAACTTGAGAGAGAGGGCAGGAGGGGGGGGGGGGGGGGGGGGGGGGGGGGGGAGGTGTGACTCAAAAGATAGTGGCAACAAAAATACTACAATTATGGAGATCCTCTGAGAATGTAGTATCCAAAGAAGACAACCGAGAGTCGTGAGCAAATTGGTATCCACTACATACATAAGCCTCCACCAAAATGTAGCCAATATCCCCAAAGCCACCAAAATATAGATCCGCTAAGCCTATAAATGGGAAAGAAGTGAGTATGTTTTTTGGAGATCCCCTCCCCCATTATCCAAAGAAGACAACCAAGAGTTGTGAGCAAATTGGTATCCACTACATACATAAGCCTCCCCCAAAATGTAGTCAATATCCCCAAAGCCACCAGAATATAGATCCGCTAAGCCTATAAATGAGAAAGAAGTCAGTATTACTATCGATTACATAATTCACTTCTTGCAAGGGTTGCCCTGCTTTGAACTAGATGGAACATCTCCATCGACATTAATCCCCTTCTTGGGCCAATGGGTCGTTACCAATGCATGGAGCTTGTTTGAGATAGATCTAACTTCGGAGACACCTGTAGTATGTTGTACTGCTACGGCGGTCAATTTGTTGCTAGTGCTTCGTAATTCAGGCACAATGCTTTTGAAATCCATGCTATCCTTGTCAAGAAGGGACCTCTCCAAGAGACTCATGATTTTTTCCTGGTTGCTTTCTATGCGAGAAAGTTGTCCTTGCACTGAGCTCTGCTGCTACAAAATACCATTGATCTGTAGTTGCATCCGCTCCTCTAGATGGCAAAGATAAACCCCTTGCTCATATTGTGAATGGCTCAACCAGTGAATGCTCTCTCTATAGGAAACCTGTGATGCCTCCTCTCTCTCGCATGAGGCTTGAATTTTGGAGCATACTGTGTGGATGATACCTAATCCATCTACAATTTGCTTCTTTGCAAGTCCATCCCCACCTCGGGCAACACGCTTGGCATTTCGTAAATTTTTGCTTGGGTCTCTCTCTGGGGTAGAAAATATCACCTCCGAAGAATCTCCTCCAGAGGTAAGCACGTGCTCCATTACTGTAAGAATAAGATATATATTTAGCACCGGGTTATACATGTTTTTCTCTCTCTCTCTCTCTCTATTTTTCCCCTATCCACCTCTCTATACCTCCCTCTCTATGGTGTAAGGTGGCCATAGAGAGAGCAATAGCCAAAGCCTATGTGCATCCTATGGCCATAGAAAAAGGTTGTTGACTTTCCTATGGGCATAATGTGAAATCGAGCGGGCTCCCGCACAGACACACACACACACACACACACACAAAGGCTCTCTCTCTCTCTCTCTCTCTCTCTCATGCCAAAATCAGTGCATTTCGGAAAGCAAAAAAAGTGCTTGAGAAGCTTCATGTGTAGGATTTCGTCTCTTGGAATGCACTGATTGTGGGATATGCCCTGTTTATGTGTCTATTGATCCATCGATAATGAGCAATGCCTCAATTCCTCCTCCTCCTGGCTTTTGAAACTGAGTTTGCCACGTGTTTCTTGGCTTCAAGCCTAGTTATTCGTTAGTAGATTGTTTTTGTTATGTGGGATTACATCAAACCTAGGTTTTTTTCTAGATCTGCAAGCCCCACCATTATCAGAGCTCATTGAAAAGGCTCTCACTCTCTCTCTCTCTCTCTCATGCCAAATGTTGTGCATTTCAAAAAGCACAAAAAGTGCTTGAGAAGCTTCCTGTGTAAGATGTCGTCTCTTGGAATGCACTGATTGTGGGATATGCCTAACTCGGTTAAGCATATTTCGGTGCTAATTCGCATGCGCGATGATGCGTGACAGTCTTTAGGCATGTGGGCACTGGGGAGTGCGCTCAAGGCCAGGACATTTGTCGTTTTGGTGTGCATTTAAAAGTGCTTGAGAAACTTCTTGTGTAGGATGTCATCTCTTGGAATGCACTGATTGTGGGATATGTGCCTAACTTGGTTAGGGCCAAGAGAGCGCCTCAAGGGCCAAGACATTTGCCGTTTTTTGTGCATTTAAAAGTGCTTGAGAAGCTTCCTGTGTAGGATGTCGTCTCTTGGAATGCACTCATTGTGGGATATGTGCCTAACTTGGTTAGGGCCAAGACCGAGGCTGCCCCACCTAATGCTTCTGGTCCATTAGCTCCATCATTAGAGTTTTTACACTATTTTTCTATATTTCGGGGCGGAATTTCTCCTTTTTCCCTTGCCTTCATATTTCGACACTAATTTGCATGCGCGACGATGCGTGACAGTATTTAGGCATGTGGGCACTACAGAGTGCGCTCAAGGGCCAGGACATTTGCCGTTTTGTTGTACATTTAAAAGTGCTTGAGAAGCTTCCTGTGTAGGATGTCGTCTCTTGGAATGCACTAATTGTTGGATATGTGCTTAAACTTGGTTAGGGCCAAGAGAGCGGCTCAAGGACCATGACATTTGCCGTTTTTTGTGCATTTAAAAGTGCTTGAGAAGCTTCCTGTGTAGGAGCCGGTTGCAAAATCAAAGTAGCCGGTCGAGGGGAGGGCAAGAAGGAAAAAATTCCGCTTAAAATACATGGAAAATAGTGTAATTTTGGAAAAATATTGGCTAGTATTGTCATTTTCCGGTTAAGATTTGTGTTGCAGAGATTTTTGTATGTTCGGCAAAAGTGTGCCTTAGCTTAGCCTTGAGCCGGTTGCAAAATCAAAGTAGCCGGTTGAGGGAAGGGCAAGAAGGAAAAAATTCCGCTTAAAATACATGGACAATAGTGTAATTTCCCGAAAATATTGGCTAGTATTGAAAATTCTGCCCTCCTGGTCATCCGCCTGCACCGACGCTCGTGCCAACTCTCTCTCTCTCTCTCTCTCTCTCTCTCTATCTATCTATCTCTCTCTCTCTCTCTCTCTCTCAGTGCAGCCGTTTTTTGACCTAGTAGACAGCAGTCCACTCTTTTGATCATAACTTCTTCATCCGAACTCCGATTTGGGTGATCTATAGCCTCAATCGAAGAGCACTAAGTCCTCTACGCATTGATGTAAAGACAAAAATTTTCAGAGTTATGGAAGGCGTTTTTGTAGCAGCATTTCCGAAGTGAACAGGTTCAACAAAATTGATTCTCATCTCCTATTTTACATACAATGTCTTTCGGCACTCGCAAGGGTTCTTCTTCTTCAACAAGGTCCACAACCATTGTGGAAAATGATCCAAAATCTCCTAAGTGTGGAGATAGCAACACAACCACCCAACCAACGACATCGAAAACCATGATCATGACGTACTTGGTATCATTGCAAGAGACCGTAAACAAACAAGGCGAAGACTTACGAGCACTTGCAATGGAGAATGGCACACTAAGGGTACTTGTGGTATAGAATGAGAATCTCAAGAGGACACTTGAGATGCAAACAACACATTTGATGCAACTTGAAGAGGAAGTCAAGGAATGTAAACGCTCTCTTGTGGACTTGAATGCTTTGAAGGAGCGGATGAGCAAAGAAGAGCATGGCCATGTATTGAAAGAGGAGAAATTTGACACTATGAGCCGGGATGTATGCGACATGAAAAATGTATGCACAAACAAGTCTTGGGCTGATGTATGTGGTAGCAATGTGGTTTCTAATTCTTCACTCATGCAAGCTATGGTTCAAACAAAGAATGTTGAGAATGTGGATGTGGAGGAGTTGAAGGAACGGGAGCGACGTTCCAAGAACATTGTTATTCGTGGAATTCCCGAAGAGAAGTTAGAGACACCTCCTTCTCTTGCCATTGTTATTGAAGATTTCTTCAAAACCCACTTTGGCATGTCCGGAGTTATGGTCTATGGAGCACATAGAGTGGGGAAACAAGGAGCTCCTCGCTCGGGAGAACGGCCAATTGTATGCACCATGCCGGATGAGACCAAGCGAAAGATTATCCTTGATAATAGTTGGATCTATTTGAGGGATACAAAATGTTTTGTATGTGAAGATCGCACTATTAAGCAACAAAATATGCGTCGCAAGGCATATGAGGAAAAGAATAATAAAAACAAGGAGATCTCTCATGAAGAAAATGTGCCCAAGAAGGAGGCAAGTCTCTCAAGCAAATAGGGATGCGTGACGTATGAGACCGAGTTACAATTGAAAATATGCTTTTGGAATTGTAATGGATACCCATGGAATGCGGGGGTTGGCATTGATGAACTAAGAAGCAAAGCCGATGTTGTACTTCTTGTTGAAACTTGGGAGCATGATACACAAAGGATTAACGGCTTGGAGGATTACAATGTACATTCATTGATGTGGTCAAAGAATCTCAAGCAACGAAGAGGACAAGGAGGGTTAGCATGTATGGTTAAGAAAGGATTGGAAGATTTTGTATCAATTGTGAAAGATGACAAGTACAAACGTTATGTATGGCTGAAAATTATGACACCAAAAAGAGCACCCATTTTTGTAGCCGGTTGCTACATTCCTCATCATGATTCTCCCTTTTATGCTTGCATGGATAGAGATCAACCATTTTCTGATTTGGAAGAGGACATTGCTTATTTCAAAGGTGAAGGTGATGTTATTGTATTTGGGGATATGAATGCTCGCACAAAAACATTGCAACATGATACTCAACAATTTGATATGCCATACATTTCAAGGGAGTTGGAGGAAGTTCACTTGTATGATCGTACTTCAATGGATGAGAAAGAGCCGGATCACTATGGAAAGTTACTTTTACACATGTGTAATAGCACGGGTATGCTCATTGCCAATGGTGTATCTTTGTGGAGTGGAACCAATGGATTTACATGTAGAAGACATAATGGGGATAGTGTGATTGACTATATGCTACTCTCTGAAGCCATCATGTATCGCATAAAGAGTTTTATGTTTGGTCAATGGACCCCAGAATCCGACCATCGCACCTTATGTATTGACCTTTCATGTGGAGAAGCAACTAAGCATGATAATCTCAGCCAAAGGAAAGAGAAGTTATCACTATGTATGGATTTCAAACGGGCACCAATGTACATTGAAATGGTTGAGCAAAAATTATGGATGACAAAGCTTCAATGTGATGCACCATTGGAAACTAAATGGGAAGCTTTCAAGAAAGCTATTTGTTCTTGTGCGGAAGAATGCTTTGCCATAAAGCATCTCCATGGTATCAACAAAGATAGATCACGCAAAAGGTGGTTTGATAAAGAATGTCAAGATGCTCGAAAGTCCTTGATAAAGCTTGATGCAACTATGGACAAAGACAACTATCAAAGTCATTTGCATACATACAAGGCATTGATTCAAAAGAAGAGAAGAAGATGGGAAGTAAAGCAACAAGAATTTCAAGTCCAAGAAAAGGCACATGCATGTGGAAGATTTTGAAGAAACTTGAGAGGCAAGCGGGTTGAGAATTTTGGTAACTTGAGTCTAGTGGATATGTACACACATTGTAGGCAATTATATGAGCAAGAAAATACTGAAAAAATGTCATTTTATGGTTCACTCCCATGTATGCCGTCTTTTTTTACTATTGAGGATGTATGCGGTGGGCTTGAAAAGTTGGCCACTCGCAAAGCGGGAGATCTTCAAGGTATCAAGTCGGAGATGATCAAATGGACGGGAGATTTTACCCATGAGTGGATGTGTGATATGTTCAACCTTGCACTTCAACATGGTATGCCTTATGATTGGAGTACTAATTGGGTTAAGCCTTTGCATAAAGGAGGGGATGTAAAGAATGTAAGCAACTACCGGACTATAATGATTGGGTCTCTTATGGCAAAGTTGTTTGGGTGCATAATGGAGATAAAATTGAGTGATTGGGCTGAAGAGAATGACAAGTGTGCAAAGGGACAAGCGGATTTTCGTCGATGCCATAGCACCATTGATCATCTTGTCACTCTTCGTGTTCTCATGGAGGAAAGTCGGTTGAAAGACAAGCGATTGTATTGTTGTTTTGTGGACTTTAAGAAAGCCTTTGATATGATTCCACGTAACAATTTGTGGAGAAGGATGGAAGAACTCCAAGTGCCAAGTGAGTTTATGCTTGCGGTTTCTCGAATCTATGAGAAGGTGATTTGTCAATTGCGCATGGGAAGAGAAATTTCAGAAATTTTTGTAAGCACTATTGGGGTTAAACAAGGATGTCCATTGTCACCAACTCTCTTTGGTCTATGCATCGATCAATTGGAACAAATGGTACTTGACTTTATGCAAGAAGAAGGCATTGAAGAGGTCACTATTTGCAATGCGGTAATCATGCTTTTGTTGTATGCGGATGATGTAGTGCTTCTAGCACACACTTTAGAAGATGCGCAAAAGCTTATGGTTGTCCTTGAGAACTTTTGCTTGCATAGTGGGCTGATTGTAAATGAATCCAAAACAAAGGTTATGCTTGTGAAAACCAACCATAAGGAGAAGCCATGCATTGTGTACAACAACGAGACACTTGAAGTTGTTGAGAGCTTTAAGTACCTTGGCCTTGAGGTTCCATCCAATCACAAGTGGCATGAATGTGCTATGCGTCGTTTGGAAGCGGGAAAGAGAGCATATTATGCATTTGAGAACATGTGTAATGCGGGAAACATCAAGTGTTGGGTTCTCAAGAAGTATCTTTTTGATGCATTGGTGACACCGGTTCTTATTTATGGAGTTGAAGTGTGGGGCGGGAGCATCTCAAAGTCTACTTGGAAAGAGTTTGAGAATGTCCAAAAGCGTTTTCTTACAAACTTTCTCCAAGTTAAGACACAAACACCATATATGCTCCTACTTCTTGAGTCGGGATCTCTTCCAATTGAGGTTATGGGCATGGAAAGGGTTGTGGAGTACATGATAAAGATGCGTCAAAACCCCTCACATCGACTTCCTACAATTGCATGGGAAGCAAGCAAAAAAGTTCAAAAGACGCATAAAAGCAAGATCTTGAGCACGGGATGGATGCAAGACATAAAGAAGTGGTTTGGGAGATGGGATGCATTACACCTGCTACATGATGCTTCAATTGACTCTCAAGTGAATGAAGCTTTTCTACAACGCCAATGTATTACGGCTTGGGAGAAATCCGGTGGGTCACGCTTCATACATTACACCACCTATATTGCCCCCAACTATAAAACCATGTTCTTCGCTGAGAGAGGAAACCGTACTCACACTTTCATGCTTGAGCCTATTCCCTTGTCCGCGATACGCACTATCGCAACAATTCGGCTTAGCTCCCATTTCCTTCGATGCGAGATAGGGCGTTGGGGCAATGGAGAAGAGTCAAATCGATTGTGCACATTATGCTCACTGCAAGTTCGAGAGTCTGAGTACCACACACTACTAGAGTGCTCAGCTTTTGATCACATCCGAACTTGCTTCTCTCACATTTTCAGCCATAACTTAGACCTACACACTTTCCTCTCCCAGCCAAAGTGTGGGCTCTCCATTGCGACTCTCATCACTACAATTTTGGAGCATCGAGAGTCACTCATCAGCCATACACATACTACATCACATGTAACTTTGGTCCCATAGGTCATATTTGACCTCCGAGGACAATAATAAAATCTATCTATCTATCTATCTCTCTTAGCTCTCTGAGAGAGAGAGAGAGAGAGAGAGAGAGAGAGAGAGAGAGAGAGAGAGAGAGAGAGAGAGATTTAAATCCCTCTCTCTCTCTCTCTCTTAAATATCTCTCTCTTTCTCTTAGCTCTCTTAAATCTCTCTCTCTCTTAGCTCTCTTAAATCTGAGATCTCTCTCTCTCTTAGCTCTCTTAAATCTGAGATCTCTCTCTCTCTTAGCTCTCTTAAATCTCTCTCTCTCTCTCTCTCTCTCTCTCTCTTAGCTCTCTTAAATCTCTCTCTCTCTCTCTCTCTCTCTCTCTCTCTCTCTCTCTCTCTCTCTCTCTCTAGCTCTCTTAAATCTCTCTGAGATCTCAGTCTCTCTTAGCTCTCTTAGAGACTGAGATCTCAGAGAGATTTAAGAGAGCTAAGAGAGAGATATCTCAGTCTCTCTTAGCTCTCTTAGCTCTCTTAGAGACTGAGATCTCAGAGAGATTTAAG
The DNA here is from genome assembly GCF_014529385.1 of Adiantum capillus-veneris. NCBI lineage: Eukaryota > Viridiplantae > Streptophyta > Polypodiopsida > Polypodiales > Pteridaceae > Adiantum > Adiantum capillus-veneris. Next base: position 112,227,969 of record NC_140946.1, read on the forward strand.
AGAGCTAAGAGAGAGAGATCTCAGTCTCTCTTAGCTCTCTTAGAGACTGAGATCTCAGAGAGATTTAAGAGAGCTAAGAGAGAGAGAGAGAGAGAGAGATTTAAGAGAGAGAGAGAGAGAGAGATTAAGAGAGAGAGATTTAGAGAGAGAGATTTAGAGAGAGAGATTTAGAGAGCGAGAGAGAGAGAGAGATTTAAGAGAGAGAGAGAGAGGCTCTCTCTCTCTCTAAATCTCTCTCTCTCTCTCTCTCTTAAATCTCTCTTAGAGATTTAGAGAGTAAATCTCTCTCTCTCTCTCTTAAATCTCTCTTAGAGATTTAGAGAGTAAATCTCTCTCTCTCTCTCTTAAATCTCTCTTAGAGATTTAGAGAGAGATTTAGAGAGTAAATCTCTCTCTCTCTCTCTCTCTCTCTCTCTCTCTCTCTCCCTCTCTCTCTCTAAATCTCTCTCTCTCGCTACGAGAGAGAGTCGCTAAATTGTAGCGAGAGATTTAGCGACTCTCTCTCGTAGAGAGAGAGAGAGAGAGAGAGAGAGAGAGAGAGAGAGAGAGAGAGAGAGAGAGAGAGAGAGAGAGAGAGATTTTATTATCGTCCTTGGAGGCCGATGTTGACCTATGGGATCAAACCTATGACCGATGTTGACTCTCTCTCGCTACAATTTAGCGACTCTCTCTCGTAGCGAGAGAGAGAGATTTAGCGAGAGAGAGAGAGAGAGAGAGAGAGAGAGAGAGAGAGAGAGAGAGAGAGAGAGAGAGAGAGAGAGAGAGAGAGAGAGAGAGGCGAGAGATTGTGAAAGAGTTTGATAATTACCTTTAAAATATCGTCTTATTACTATTGAACCTTGCGTCCAAAAAAGTATATCTCTCATGAATTTAAATAGGCGAGAGAGAGAGAGAGAGAGAGAGAGAGAGAGAGAGAGAGAGAGAGAGAGAGAGAGAGAGAGAGAGAGAGAGAGAGAGAGAGAGAGAGAGAGAGAGAGAGAGAGATTTTATTATCGTCCTTGGAGGCTGATGTTGACCTATGGGATCAAAGCTACATGTGATGTAGTATGTGTGTGGCTAATGAGTGATTCTCAATGGTCCAAAATTATGGTGATGAGAATCACAATGGAAAGCCCACACTGTGCGTGGGAGAGGAAAGTGTGTAGGTGTAAGTCATGGGTAAAAATGTGAGGGAAGCAAGTTTGGATTTGACCAAAAGCTGAGCACTCTAGTAGTGTGTGGTACTCAGACTCTTGAACTTGCAGTGAACATAATGTACACAATCAATTTGACTCTTTTCGATTGCCTCAACGCCCTGTCTCATATCGAAGGGAGAGGGAGCTAAGCCAAATGGCTATGATAGTGCGTTTCACTGATGACAAGGGGATATGCTCAAGCATGTAAGGGTGAGTACGGTTTTCTCTTTCAGTGAAGAACATGGTTTTGTAGTTGGGGGCAATATGGGTGGTGTAATGTATAAGGAGAGACCCACCATATTCCTCCCAAGCCTTAATACAGTGGTATTGTAGAAAAGATTCATTCACTTGGGAGTCTATTGAGGCATCATGTAGCAAGCGTAATGCATCACATCTCCCAAACCACTTCTTTATGTCTTGCATCCATCCCATGCTCAAGATCTTACTTTTATGCGTCTTTTGAAATTATTTTCTTGCTTCTCATGCAAGTGTCATGACAAAGTCCCTAGGTGCTGGTCAAATCTGTTTTGTAGGGGGTCGATGTGAGGGGTTTTGATCCATCTTTATCATGTACTCCACAACCCTTTCCATGCCCATACCTCAAATGGAAGAGATCCCGACCCAAGAAGTAGGAGCATATATGGTGTTTGTGTCTTAACTTGGAGAAAATTTGTAAGAAAACACTTTTGAACATTCTCAAACTCTTTCCAAGTAGACCTTGAGATGCTCTCGCCCCACATTTCAATGCCATAGAAGAACCGGTGTCACCAATGTGTCAAAAAGGTACTTCTTGAGAACCCAACACTTGATGTTTCGTGCATTGCACATGTTCTCAAATGCATAGTACGCTCATTTTCTAGCTTGCAAATGATGCATAGTACATTCATGCCACTTGTGATTGGCCGGAACATCAAGGCCAAGGTACTTAAAGCTCTCAACAACATAAGGGTCTCATTTTTGTACACAATGCATGGCTTTTCCTGATGGTTGGTTTTCACAAGCACAACCTTTCTTTTGGATTCATTCACAATAATCCCACTATGCAAGAAAAAGTGCTCAAGGACAACCATATGCTTTTGTGCATAAAATTTATGCTAGAAGCACTACATCATCCACATACAACAAAAGCATGATTACCGGATTGCAAATAGTGATCTCTTCAATGTCTTATTCTTTCATAAATTCAAGTAGCATTTGTTCCAATTGATCGATGCATAGACCAAAGAGAGTTGGTGACAATGGGCATCCTTGTTTAACTCCAATAGTGCTTGCAAAAATTTCTAAAATTCATCTTCCCATGCGCAATTGACACATCAACTTCACATAGATTCGAGACACTGCAAGCATAAACTCACTTGGCACTTGGAGTTCTTCCATCCTTCTCCACAAATTGTTACGTGGAGAGAGAGAGAGAGAGAGAGAGAGAGAGAGAGAGAGAGAGAGAGAGAGAGAGAGAGAGAGAGAGAGAGATGACTATTGCATGGTGCAAACATGAAGGAAGGATGATAGAGAAATAATGCATCAAGTGGGCGTGTTGCTCTATCATCTATGGGTGTAATCTCCACATAAAGCTTGTTGAATTAGTGGGGTCGGCACCAAAAAAAATTTGTGTGTGTGTGAGTGAGTGAGTGTGTGTGTGTGTGTGTGTGGGGGGGGGGGGGGGCGGGGGGGGGGGGGGGGAGAGAGAGAGAGAGAGAGAGAGAGAGAGAGAGAGAGAGAGAGAGAGAGAGAGAGAGAGAGAGAGAGAGAGAGAGAGCTTTTAAGGTCCATGTGGGAGAGCTAAGTCAGGCCAAAGTCGGCGGCCTACAGGAAAAATTGGGTGTACATGGGTGTTTGTTCTCAGCCTATCAGGAAAGGACAAAAGTACAAGATTGTGATACAATAGTGGTGGTTATCGATGATAGAGTGATGAGCCATCTTAGCTAGTATACATCATATCTGAGAGGGTGAGGGGTTCTCTATCTCTGAGGGGTCTATGCACAACGTAGTAATTATTTGCTACCCACTCTTTGTTGGGTTTTGGCAAGACACTTATAAGGTTGAAGACAAGATGTTTGATTTTAAACCTTAAATCTTAGATGACTACAAAGTAGGTGCATCTTGGGATTGTGAGCCAACTACGTTGGCCACCTTCTTGGTTGGAGAAGCGCTTATGTGTATCCAAGGAACATTTCTTCATAAAGATTGCAAGAGAGTAAATCCTCATGGGGTTCCCTTTGAAAACCTTCAATGTACAAAGTGCACTACAATCCCCAAAGAGCAAGACTTTTGCATGTGTTATCGAGAAGACAAAGCATGCATTTGTGTTAAGAAGACAAAGCATTGGAAAATAGAGGATCTCGTGGGATCGATGATGGGAGAAGATTGGAATTCATGACCCACTCCAAAATTTTGCAGATTGCCAGAGCCAAAGGAAAGATAGTTAGGAAACTTAAAAGGCAGGTGTTCACCAAAACAAGAGTTGCAACCTTATGTGTCAAGCAAGGTTCAAAGTCTTCAAGAAAGCACATTTGAAGCAATGAAAAGAGGGGACATGAAGAAGTTTTGCCATAACATAGTCAATGCTCATAAGCATGGCCTTTTGAAGGAAAAGAGGCCTTATGGAACTTTTTGATGGACATTTCTCAAAACATTGCAAGAGAAAATGTAAGAAAGTGATACTTGTAGAGACAACAAAGAATCTCTTTGAGGCTATAAAGATTTGGGGAGGTACCCAACTGCATAATCTTCTTTTCTTGAATTTTGAAGGCCTACATTTTTCAACCACCATGTGGGATACTCAAAAAGCTCTTTATTATTGGATAGGTCTAAGGGAGGATATATTCAAACATTTGGCTAAAATTTACACTTCTCACATGGCAAAAAATTGGCTTTGTATGGGAAGTGTTCCAATAATCATTGGTTGCTGAAGGTGAAATCATTGTCAAAAGAATGGTTTGTCAAGTAGCACGAGATGATCATCTAGTCGGATTTTTTGGCAAAAAGGAAGACCATGTTTGCAATCCAAACTTTGTAGTACTTGTTGGAAATGGTGAGGAGGGTTACAACACAAATATTGACTCTTTCCAAAATAATGTGATTGCACATTATGCAAGAGTCCTCATAGCATATCCCTTGATTGATTGCTTGCCAAAGTTGGTTGTTTTAGTCCAATTGACATACAACAAAGTTGATTATTTCATTACCAAAGAGAAATGGATAGGGATATCTATCTGCTGGAATAAATTTGAAAGAAGCAGTGTGGGTCCCTTAGTTGGCCATGCCTCCAATGGAGACTCAAGGCAAAGAAAGTTTATGCTAGAGGATTATACATCATCTCTAGGAAATAGATTCTCAATGTCATGGCAACCTTGGCATTTCACAACTTCTGTTGAGATTGATGGATCTATTTCTAGTTTGGAAATTGATTAATCCTCTTGATAATGCATCCATAAGATTATTTGGCCAAGACTTGGCTATTTTAAATCATGTAGCTCTTGTATACCAAACTTCCAAGGTTCAAGAGCATGGTCTTCAACAAGGTGACATTGAAAGAAAAAGTCACCAAAACAAAGTCCCACACAAAGAATAGCAAGCTATAATCTTCAAAATTGATTAAGCTTGTTGTTGCAGACCCAATCCAATACTCGTAGAGAGAAAACACTTTCTACGGAGATGTATCTATTGATAGTCGCATCATACATGGATATCAGCGCAAGGAAATGGAGGATAGGATTTTTGTGTTGATCACGTACATCAAATCATACATCTACTTATCAACACAAGTGGTTTCTTAGTATGTTTCCAGTCACTATGGTACTCTCTTTAACTAGTTTTACTAAATTAGATCATGCGAGGCCTAAATTTTATATGTAAGCTAAGGGTATGATAGTTTTCTTCATTGATTTTTGTATAAGCATATGAAGGGGGGTCATATTCCCTAATATGGGTCGTAAATAGGGGTTTTATGAAAGTTGCCTGCTTGTAGGTGGCATCTTGTTTTGTATATAGAGTGAATCCCTTGAGAGGAAGAGGGGGAGGAAGATATAAGTTCTATAAATTGTCTATAAATACACCTCCACATTAAAAAATTCAACTAACCACCATTCCTAGAGACATGGCTTCTACTTGATTCTGCAAGGTTAGTTTGTTTTTGGACACTATTTGTGTTGAACCAATATTCCTTGATTGTTTGGCAAGGTTTGCAATGGTCAACCCTAGAGATTTTGGGGGATGTAGTAATAGTGAAATGTTTGCAATCTTCTCTATCCCTAAGGGAGACATACGAACCAAGGGAAAGATGGTGTGCCATTTGGGGATCAGTTCCAATTCATATTGGACTTGTCCCTATCTACGACATTTTGCTTGGTATTAAATAAGGGATCAACTAGGAATGTGAAGAATTTGGTCTTCACAACTCCAAATATAAAATTGGTAGAGCTATTTGGCACTTCATTTGAAGGAAAAATTGCTTATGCTAGTCTTCAAAACAAAACAAATGCACAAGATCCTTCCTTTGATTTCAAACCTTCTATGGAAGAATATTGATCAAACAAGAAAACACGGACCACAACATTCCAGGACATTCACAAGAGAGCTAGTTATACGAAGTCACTTTGGAGCACATAGTACTCCATACACACCGATACCCCAAGTTGAGAAAAATGATTTCATGGTGTTCAATTAGGAAAAAGGTGGTTCAAGTGCCACAAGAATATAATGGTAATTGTGTCTACTAGCTGGATCCTTGTTACCATATACATGTGGTAGTGATGTGTGTGAACACACTAAGGACCGTCGGTGCATTTTTTCCCTCACTAGGAGGTTTTTCCCCCCGTGCATTGTATATACGCCCATTGCTCTAGGGCTATCTTATCTTTCCACTGCACACTAAGTAATACACTCTGAGTTGCGTGCCTTGAGCTTCCTTCATCTTCACCAAGCTCTGTGTGTTTTCTTGCAACCCTAATTCCAAAAATTGGTAATAGAGTAGGTTGCATCCTCCTCGGCTTAGTCGTCAGCAGCTCCAGCACACACTTGCTCACTTTCTTTGATTTTTGATTAGGACTCATTTTGGCCTCCGTTTCTACTATAGGCAGTACTGTACATGCAATTTTGTTAGTTTGTGAAATTGTGTCAGTTCGGTTTTTTGGATAACAGGTCCCCTACAGTCTTCTATGTTTGTGCTATAGCACATGTTGTTCTCACTTCATTTCTCCTCTTTTCGAGTAGTTTTCACATCAGGTGCATCATGTTTCATGGCTAGCAACAACACATATGTGTTCAAGATGTTTGATGTTGAGGATAGATTGGATGGGGACAATTACCCTATATGGTCTTATATGATGCAACATGTCCTTGTGTCAAAGGGTGTCTGGAATATTGTGCAGGGAATTGTTGTATGTCCTGGTTCTGAGGATGTAGGTGATGTTGAGGATGTTGTACGTTTTGGTGGTAGGATTGCTGCTACTAGAGTCGTCTTTCCTATGGCTGAGCAAGCAGTGATTTGTGTTGTCTGTGACGTGCATTATTACTCCTCGTGTTCGTTCAATGAAAGTTGAAAAACAGGCTTGGGATATTCTGGCTGGTCTTTATGAAAGTCTCAATGAGGTGAAAACTGAGCAAAAATTACATTGTTGCATAAAGAGTTGGATTCGAAGATTATGCATGAGGAAGATGATATGGACACTTTCCTTGCTAGTGTCAAGGATATCAATGAGCAACTTATTTTTGCACGCAAAGTCATTTCTGACAGTTTCCTTTTGCAGACTGTTCTTGATGCTATGCTAGATTCTTACCAGACTTCTGCTAGTACTTGGAGACTTATGACCCAAGGAAATCGAGAAGTTGTCAAGTTTGATGCATTATGCACATTATTTTTGCAAGAGTCACTTTCTAGAAAAAATAAGAGTAGACAACATGCAGTTGAACATGCCTTTATTGCTACTAAAAAAAAAGGTGGTAACAGCAGTGTAGCCACTTCTCATGGTTCTTCTACAAGTTGTAAATCACATGTTCCTAATGTTTCTGCTGGTAGCAATTTGTTTGGGAATTCTAGTGAAGCAGGTAAAAAGAATATGCCTTGCCATTATTGTAAAGCTAATGATCACTTGATCAAGCAGCGTCCTAAGTTGAAGGCCAAAGAGGCTAAGAAGAAAGAGGTTGGTTCCACTACAAATGCTGGTTTCACTACAAATGCAGATAATGTTGAGTCTTCTGGGAAAGGAGACAATGATGCTGATGTTGATACAGAATGGGATTTTAGTGCAGAGTGCACTTATGATCTTCTGCCTGATGCATGCATGTCAATTGTTGCAGATTCACATGTGTGGTATTTTGATAGTGGTGCTAAAAAGCACATTACCTCACATTGTGATTTGTTTACCTCTCTTAAGTCTGTCCCTCATGGGAATTTAGTCATTTGTTTACCTCTCTTAAGTCTGTCCCCCATGGGAATTCAGTCACTTGTACCAACAATGCCTCTTATCCGGTTCAGGGAGTTGGAAAGATTGTGCTTACTGCTGCAAAAGGAAGTTCTTTCACACTTGTTGATGCATTGTATGTACCTGGGATCAAGAAGAATCTTTTGTTTGTATCTGCACTTGTTAGACTTGGTCTTGTAGTCAAATTTGTGGATAGTAGATGTTCAATACATGATCTCAATTTTGGTGATGAAATTGTTGCATCTGGCATTTTATGTTGTGGGTTGTATAAGCTCGCTTTGTACGAAAAGTGTGGGCTAAATTTTGCTAATGCAGTTGTGGATTCTAAGACTATTTCAGATAGAAAACTTTGGCATGCAGGTTTTGGGCATCTAAATTTTGTCAGTTTGCTATGTTTGCAAAAATTTGATATGATTGCTTCTTTGCTGCCTCTTGAAGCACCTGTCAAACATGTTTGCAAAGGCTGTATTTTGGGTAAGATGCAGCGTTTGAACTTTCCAAAGGATGATTTAGTTAGGTCCACATGCAGGTTTCAGCTTGTGCATAGTGATGTTTGTGGGCCCATGCAAACTCCATCCTTGTGTAATTACCTTTACTTCGTGACTTTCATTGATGATTACTCCAGGCATGCATGGGTGTACCTGCTTAAGGCAACCGAAGTGTTTTTGTGCTTCAAGCAATCTATGGCTATTGCTGAAACTTGAAATGTACTATGGGCACCCTCCGTTCAAATCGAGGGGGAGAGTATAGGTCTAATGAATTTAATGCATTTTTGATGAGTCGTGGGATAAATCACCAATGTAAAGTGCCGTATACACCTCATCAAAATGGTGTTGCTGAGAAGAAAAACAGGTCTCTTATGGAAATGGCACGATGTATGGTCAAATAACAAGCTTTACCACACTCATTTTGGCTTGAGGCTATTATGTGTTCCACTTATGTACTTAATAGGTTTCCTACAAACGCTTTGCACTCTATGACTCCATATGAAGCATGGTAGAAAGCCTTCTATTGAGCACATGTGTGTTTTTGGTTGTTTGGCATATGCTTTGATGCCACAAATGCAGCGTAGAAAATTGGATGATAAGGTTGTAAAATGTATTTTTATCAATTATAGTGCTAAATCAAAGGTTACAGGTTATATCATCCGCAAAAAAGTTTATCTTGATTTCACGGGATGTCGTGTTTGTGGAAGATTCTATTTAGCCCTTGTTGTCATGTACTAGAGACAATAATATAAGCTCACAAGACATTTATGGCACTTTGTTGCCTCTTTTTAGTGGTGGAAGTTCAAATGTAAATTCCAATGAGGCAAATGTACAACCTATGGGGGTTTTTGAAAATGTTACAATTCAGCCTATTACTGATGCAGATGTACATGTTGAGGAAAGGGCTAAGAATGAACAGGCTAGAGGTATGCCTAAATTGCTGGTGCATACTTTGCGTGATAGTAAATTGGATGAACCTTTGTCTAGTCGTACTCGTTCAGGTTCTCGCCATGCATCTTATGCATCAGATTGTTATGCTTTGGCTGTGTTTAGTTTATGTGATGTTGAGAAACCTCTGTCTTTTGATGAAACACAAAATTCAAAAAATTGGATGGCTACCATGGAATCAGAATATGATGCCCTTATACAAAATGACACATGGACTTTATGTGATTTGCCTCTTGGCAAAAAGGCCATTGGTACAAAGTCGGTTTATAGGTTGAAACGCAAGCCGAATGGTGAGATTGATTGCTATAAGGCTCGGCTTGTTGCAAAGGGTTATGCACAACAAAAAGACATAGCTTATGAAGAGACTTTTTCTCCCACTTGTCGTATGAATTCTGTGCATTTTATATACGCATTGGTAGCTTATTTTGGTTGGGATGCACATTAGTCAGACATTGTTACTGCTTTCTTGAATGGTGACATATTTGAGGAAGTTTATGTAAAGCAGCCTCCGGGTTTGTCATTAAAGGGCATGAAGATAAAGTGTTCAAATGTAAGAAATATTTGTATAGGTTGAATCAAAATCCACATGCTTGGTATGAGAAGGCTGACACTCATTTGGTCAAACAAGGATTTTGTAACAGTCTAACAAAAAGCATATTGTATATAAAGCGCGAGGGTGATGTACTTCTCATTCTGGTTCTCTGTGTGGATGATTTGTCGATCATTGGACCAAATGAGAGACATATTGCTGATTTTAAGGCTGATTTGAATGCTACTTTCAAGATGAAATATTTGGGTATGTTGCATCATTGCTTGGGCATAAAGTTTAGGCAGTGTGATGGCGGTATTTCCTTGTGTTAGACAAGTTACATAAAGACATTGTTATGTAAGTTTGGACTTGAGGATTGCAAACCTATTTCCTCTCCCATGGAAACAAGTTTGAAATTGATTCTTCATGATGCTAGTGATCCTACCGATGTCACTCTTTATTAAACTGTTGTTGGCTGCCTTATTTATGTATGCAACACAAGGCCAAATATTCAGTTTGCAGTCTCACGGGTCAGTAGATTCATGTATAGCCCACGGTCTAAGCATCGATAGGTTGTCAATACGATTTTTTGCTACTTAAGTGACACTTTAAATATTGGCTTGTTTTATCTCAAGGGGAAATCATTGCCGCCAGATTTACATGCTTTTTCGGACTCAAACTGGGCTGGTTGTTTTGACACACAAGTGTCCATGAGTGGTTTTTGTTTCAGGCTCAGCAATTCATGTATATCATGGCTAAGCAAGAAGAAACCTACTAGGGCTACTTCTCATTAGTTATCGCAACTTCGGGAGCTAACGAGACTAGTTGTGAGGTTGAGTACAACGTAGTCTTCATAGCTAGGGTTAAGTGTGTATGGCTCAAAAGCCTTATGGATGATTTGGGTGTTGGACAGGACATTGCCAACACTATCTACACTGATAGTCAGAGCGCATTGGCAATTGTGAGGAACCCAATTTTTCACGCTCACACAAATCACATTGACATGCATTACCACTATGTCAAGGAGAGTCTCTCAACAGGAGAGACCCGCTTGGCTTATGTACCAGCACAGGACAACCTTGCAGATCTTTTCACAAAGGTATCGTCTCATGAGAAATTTGAAGCTTTCTGCAAAGCTTTGGGCTTACTCCCCTTTGTAAACTGATCATGTCCTTAGGGCATGGCACTTCCCTATACTCTAGGTGCCAACTCTCCTTCACCACATCACTCATAAGAGGGATTTGTTACCATATACAAAGTGTGGTCCTAAGTGTGTGAACACACTTAGGACCATCGGGGCATTTTCCCCCTCCCGAGGAGGTTTTTTCCCTCGTGCATTGTATATATGCCCATCACTCTAGGGCTATCTTATCTTTCCATTACACAGTCATTAATACTCTCTCTATTTTGTGCCTTGAGCTTCCTTCGTCTTCTCCAAGCTGTGTGTGTTTTCCTGCAACTTTAATTCCAACAATCATGTTCCATATGGTGTCTCCAAAATGGTCGAAATGGAGCAAATGTATGATGGTCATTGATGGCTGAAACATATCCATACAAGAATAAAGCACCTGCTTATCATCAATTGTAGCAAATGTGGTGGACACTTTATGTGTAACAACATTGCATGCTTCATTAGAGCAATGAATGGGAGTCCAAATGAAACATCATGGATGGGAAAGTTGCTGAAATCAATTGCCTCTATGAGGCTCGACAAACGGTACTCTAAAGTTCTTTGACTATGGACAAAAGTCCACTTCTACTTTGAGAATACCCTAGCATTGTTTATTAGCTACTCTTTGACAACAATTAGACCATTTATTCATCCACCTTGAAAGTCACAAGGACAAGAGATGGACAAGAGATCTTGTTTTCGGTGTGACTGAATCTTGCAAAACAAATGGTAATGGGAGCAATTGTTTATGAAAATGGAGAATAACTAAATAACAATAAACTTATCTAGATCTTGGAAGAGATGAGACCATTGATCCATACGTTCTACAAGCTATGTGTACCTCACTATCTCTTTGTTCTCTTGAGGTAAAAGAGGTTGCTCACAAACATTGGTTGAAGTTTGTCTTCCCTTGTGCTGCCTTGTTCATGCCTATTTGGTATTGCTGGTGATTGCAATGGTTGCCCCCCCTTCCCCGAAGGTCCATATGGCCTTTCCCTCATGTAATTCTTGTTATAAAAACACACTTGTTTCATGGTTGGTCTATTTCTACTCAATAGCACACCACTTTAAAATATGTTGTGCATTTATAGCTGCTAGTCTCAATTGAATTTTACACCATGGGGTGGGACGATCCCCTACATAAGTGTCACATCGCCTTGTAGGCCGTTTTCATATATTCGGCTTCTATCTAAAGTTTTGGTTTATCCTCCTTAATGCTTCCTTAACAATTTGATCAATATTCGACATGGTAGGAGTTTGAATATTTTTCTTTGTTATGGATTCACTCGTCAAAGAAGAGGTGCTACTAGTTACACTCTCTGCATCTTCTATCACCTCTACATATGCTTTACACTTGTCAACTAGGTATAAAGCCTCTCTAGTGACTTTCTCAAACATCATGCATGCTTTCAAATGCAGGTCCTTCTTGAGAGTTTCATTCCTCAAGCCCTCTATAAAGAGAACTTATAGCCTCTCATCCTGTGGTAACTCTCACACAAGATTCCTCTCTATATACTGCTTGAAGCGAAGTGAAGCTTCCTTCACTTTCTCGTTCTCTTTTTTTCCAAAAGCATATATTTGGGACACGGTATTATGTTTGATTCCCCTTTTAAAAAAATCCTCAACAAATTCATGCAAAAGTTGCTCTATGTTTGAAAAATCACCTCTGTTCAGAGGTTGGAACCACGTCAAGGCTATTGTTCCTTCCCTTGTTAGCCCAAATCCTTTATACTATGTAAGGAGATCCACAAACTGTTCAGCTCTCAAAAGTTGTTTGAAGATCAAGACATGAGCATATAGGTCTCTTGATCCATTATACTTTTTAGAAACACATTTATCTTCCTGAGATGGTCACATATGGAGTGTTTTTGCAACCAATCTTACTACTCTCGGCTCTCCTACTAGGATGTCTCTAGCCTCAGAATTCACACCAAGAACTCTAGTTAGAGTTCTTTCTATGCCTCTCTCCTCAGGAATCATATCTCTTTCTGGACTCAATCTTCCTATCTCTAGTCTGGTATCAGGTACAATAGGTCTAATTGCATTTGGAGTGATATAATATTGACGGATTGGGCCTTCAAAATATGTGTATCTCTCAAGTTCTCTCCGGTCTACCATTGAGTACCTATGTCCATAAACTTATCAAGCATGACTAGATGGGTGTCTCTCCCTTCAGTGTATGTAAAACCATAGAAACTTTTGTGCTTCAACCTACGACACCGGCGCATAAGGTTTAAGAGTAGAGTCCAGAGAATAATGGAACTATCATTGTGATGACATTTCATTTAAAATTTTCAAGAAGACATGCAATAACCTTGCAATGCCCACAAACCCTTTGCACTTGTACATGGTCCTAAGCTATACCGCGCCGGGGAGGAAGGCTTTAGAGTAGAGTCCAAAGAGTGACAAGACTATCAATGGTAATAGACTCAAGTTTGACTCTGGTTGTATTAGTTAACTTTAATTGAATTAATAAATTTAATACTTGTTATTTACCATCACTCAGCCCCCAATTCCGGCGTGCTCTTTAAATCCTTCAGTCCCCAATTTTGGCGTGCCTAAGTGAAGTTTGTCTGTAGCCGTTAGGGCGAAGCAGTATTTGAGCCACCACTGAATTAGCATAACATTTTTAAGTAAATGATTAAGGTTTTTTTGTATTTGCACATTAACAACATCATAAGCCCATTTTTGTTTTGCCAGTTTTGCATGTTGATATTTTTACAAGTTTTTGGTCTTCTGCTTTCACAGATTTTGCCCTCTAGTTTTTGGCCTGCAGCCTCCCGCACTGACTGGTAATGGCTAGGCTAATGTCCCATAAAAATTTGAGAGTATGCAATATCTACACCATTTCCTTCCATGCCAATGCATGATACTTTGGGTCAATGTCCCGGCTTTGGAAAAGGTTTCTTGGTGGGCGATTCCGCTTCAGAGCCATGAAAAGCTTTGCAAAATGCTTCAGACCGAGCCTTTGTCCAACCAGATCGAGCTTCACAGAAAGAGGTTAAAGCATAGAGAAATGATAAGATTAGGTTTGTTGTTGTGTCGATCATAGTTTGGGAGAAAATGAAGGGTAAAAGGTTAGGAGACTATCTCCATTTAAATTACCAAAAATCCCTCTAATCTTCAAATTCTCAAAAATTCCCAAAGTACCCTTGGGTTTGAGATTAAATTTCTTCAAAGATAACAAAATTCATAGCTTTTCATTAGAAGATTGACTATACAAGATGGTAAAACTAGAATTAGAGCTGATTTTGTATGCTTTGGAAATTGCTTTATTATTTTTAGACCGAATTTCCCTTTTTACAAGGTAATTTGCGACTTTGATCATGTGCATCACGTAGACGGGTGCTAGCACATGTTATGACCCATATGTTAGAGAGCTACTAACATTGAGCATACGTGAGTTTACTATGAAAAAGAAGCACGCCCAGAGCGAGCTTTGGAAAATGCTTAACAAGGTGGTATGCCTGAGAAAGAGAGAACATGTGTTTTTCATCGGGAACAAAGTATGGTTAAGCACACTGCTAAGTGTATATGTTCATCATTTCAAGAAGAGCATAAAATAATTTGTCAAAAATGGTTGCATGCACCATTAGAACCTGCAGCTCAAGTGTGTAAGGATGAACTCAAACAATTTTGGAGAGCGGGACATGCTATTCTGGATGAGATTCCAGCATTGGAAACTTGGTTGTCATGGTGGGATGTTAGAGTGTCACATTGGGGAGACACGTTTGTTGCTCAGGATGGATCAGGAGCTTTTGTACTAAGAACAAATATTTCTAAGGCTAAACATGAAACTATGTGTGCTTCAATTGGTTATAAAACAAACATTGGCCTTTATGAAGTCACATGTGCAGATTTGTCACCCAACAGTTCTTCAAAATGTACATTACAACGCTTATTTGAAGGGCATGCAATCATCAATAGGACCAATGATGGCAGACCTAGCAGCCAACTGTATGAGCAATCAATCAATTTGTGCATCAAATAAAAAACTTGTTGATGCAACTCAATCAGCAGTTCACCAAGTCCAGAGATGAATAGAAATATAGTACGAGAAAAGAGTGTGCAAAAATCAAGGCCAATCTTTGTTGACCCTGGTGAGACTCTTAAAGATGACAGCCATAAACCGGAGTTTGTTACTATCGTTACACCAATTTACACTGTACCACCACATACCAAGCAAAATGCTTCTGCCTCTCCAAGTCTCTGACCAGAGAAGAGGGTACCTAAAATAGTATGGGGCAATTAGACGAACAAAGCTTGGAAAAAAATGACGTGTTTTGATATTCTACCTGGAGATAAAGTACGTTGTGGTAGGTTCATAAATAAAAATATTGATAATGTGCAATATGATGTTCCTGCATCGTGCTTTTAGGGAAGAAGAAAATATCCAGCTGTGGGTTCTTATGGTTTTGCAATGATAGTAACACTCATGCCTGGAATATTGATGAGATGATTAATGGACCTCCTAGAAGAGCCCGAGGAATGTGGATTATGAATGAGGGGACTTGTCTGCTTTCATGGGAAGTTGAGATGTTGCAAAAAAATGGATTTTGTGTTGCAAGGTGAAATGCAACAGCACAACCAAACAATCACACTACTGGGAAATATGCAACACAACCTAGTTCTTTTCGTGCTAAACTTAGAGATGAAAAGCATGCTAGATGGAGGTCAAAACTAACCAAAGACTTCAATGAGAGGATAGCATTGGATCGAAGCATGCAAGCACAACTAGTGAGACAGGTTATATTGTTGCTTAATGCATCCCATGATTGGAGGGGTCACTTAATATTATGTGATTAGGTCTCCCCAATCTCAAAAAAACAAAAAACATTTCAAAACATCTTAAGTGCATAAGTGAAGGGTGAGTAAGTGAAGTGTGAGTTTAGGAAATGAAAGGACCCATGAAAATGGAAAGTCAAAGGACTTTTTGTGCCCATATAAAGAGATGGTCGAGTACACATTGATACATATGTGTTTTTCTTTTGCTTACTTTCCCTTAGTGCTTTCTTCTCTTTAGAGTGTGTCCTTGCACTACATAGGTAGCAAATATTTTTTTCTGAAGCCATTAGGAGAGCTGTATTATGTGAATGCAACAGAAGGGTTTAATAAATTTAATTTTCTCTCACATTTTTGCATACAGAGGGTACCCTAAATAGAATTGGGAAAAAAATTTACAGATTGAATAGAAAAAGGGTGTATTTTGTTTGTCTAAAATTCACAGATAAGGAGTTTTATACATAGTCCTTGAATGCAGGTGATATACACTATGTATAAGTGACCCCCTCAAGAGATGGCATGTTTTTCACATTAGCACTCTTGGATCTGTTCAAAAGGGGGTGACATATGATGTGACCATTGCAGAATTCCCTCGATGTACTTGTGAGGATTTTCAAAAAGGAGACTCTCAATAGCTTGTATACGTGCCTTGCAAAAACATGTACTTTGTGTATCTTTGTGTACTTGGCTTAGACTTTGCAACTCATGAGTTTGTGCATCAGGCGGCACTAAAAAAAGTTGAGATGTTCCAAGGATTAGGCGGGGCTAGAGTTTCAGCATTGCATTAGCTTTATAAGCCAAGTTCTATAGTCCTCTTTGGATCTCCCATTTTTTTGGATTCCCTGCAATTGCTCGGAGTTTTGATAGCTTAGGATACTATTAAGTACGGATTTATAATGTAGTTTAAAGTCTTAAATCCTAGTATGGATTGTTTGACCATTTTGTTGGACTGCCTGTACTTGACATTATGGTAGGGATCAATCAAAAAATCAATTTGTGTTAGAATTCTCTTTACTTTCTCTCGGAAAAATGAAATGCTTGGTTTTTTTTGCTTGGTGTATGGATTTGCCCAATATCGGATGGGTAACATGGATTGTGATCCATGTTCCATCTCGTCTGGATATGAAACTTGGTCAGTTGGTAGACTCTACTTTTTGGAGCTTATTCCCAAAATCTTTTTGATTCAATTTTCAAAAATTTCACTTATGCCCAATTTAGTGTCTAATTCCCTTGTTTCCTTGTTTGTTGCACAATCAAACAATTTTAAAGTGATTTTTTAAGTCTTCAAGACAACAAACTTTATTTTTAAAAAAACACTAATGATTCAGAGTGTAGTTGACAAGTTTTCTATAAAAAAAGCCTATGGGAGACATGGATCGTGATCCATGTTCCTCCATGAAATCTTTTAAAGTTTTCAATTTTATTTTTTGACGAGCTTTCGAAGGTTCTTTGACACTCTCTTTTTGGTTTTGAATTAGTCTTCAGGTCTCTACAATCAAATTTTCAATTTTTTGAGTTATAGTCTTCTTGCCCAAAATATGGTTTTTTGTCCTTTGTGCCTTGATCTTTTCAACCCAATTTGATGGTGATGATTCCTACTTACCTGATTCCTATGTGTTGAAAAGAAACATGAAAAAAAAATGAACAAAATAATGCAAATAAAGGTCATAACATAAAAATGGGACAACACTCTCAAAGCAATGATAAAATTCAAAGAATGAAATGCCTTTGGCTATATCACTCACAACTCTCTTTACCTTTCAAGAGCAGATCTAGCCAGTCCCACAACTTTAGACTTTATCAGGCACTAAGCCCAAGTTTACCTACTTTGCTGCTAAGGTGTATGGAATGGATGACAAATCTTTGAATAACTAAAACTCTAAATATGCACTAGGTCACCCACAACCTAAGGATCATTCTCCAACAATGGCACCAATGTTAGCGAGTTGTAGCGATGAACGTCCATAGCACAGTCTTCTCGCACTAACATACTCTTGTCAATACTCACAGAAGTGACTCCGATGGGGCACAAAGACTCTTTGAGGGTGTCAACTTCAAGAAGTGAACCTAACAAGCAAGGATGTCAATCTCTATAAGCTAATCAACAAAAAGACAAGAAATTTTATCTATGTCCTATCTTGCCACTCTCGATCATCATGCTATTTAAATGACTAAATGGACTCAAATAGCCACGAAAATTTAGGGGAAGCTATATTAGGTCTAAGGGGACATGTCTGCAAAGTCTTACACAAGGTAAAAAAATCATGATCCATCATGAAATAGGTCATCAAAATTGCAAAAAAAAATCCAAATAGGTTGCCCGAAGGCCTAATAACACTCGGTCACAAACACTTAATCACAAAACACCATAGAACTGGAAGTGCTTACACTTGAAAGAAAGAGTAAGAGAAAGAGTTATGTTGATTATAAAGTAGAGTTGGGAAGCATCTTGATAGCATGTACAACAAGACCTCTTTTGTTATCTAGAAAATTGTCCTTTCAAACTAGAGCTATTGTCTTGTATACGTAGGGCTTTAAAGAATGGTCGTTGGACGGCTAATTTGGGCCTTACATACATAATACAACATTTAAAACTCAAAAATATGTAGCTCTAGGATCAAAATCACATCGGCTCATATACATGATCTCAAAAAAATAAAGTACAATGTATCAAAAATGTGGCTCTTAAATCTATGTCTGATTAGTTGGGCACCCATAAGCTATAATGGCCAAACATAAATGTAATTATAGCTTAAGAAAATTGGGGAGCTAGTGCATGCGCCAAAGTAAAAGCTTTTGAAGTCTGCATCCTTGATCTAAATCCACATGTCTACCACTTAATAGTATCCTTAAATCTAAGCAATTACGTTACATAGCAACACTCTTGATTTCCACAAGAGTCTCCAAACACTTTCCATAGACATGTTCAAGTAGTTTGAGATGATACAATCCAAAGTTATTGTAAAGAGCATGCATAATTATTCTAGAGAGATCAACTCTTACTTGGCAAGCAAAGTAACCTTTCTCATTACACGAGAGCTGGCAAGGATATGGCTACATTGCAAGTTCTAATCCCCTTGAGAGGGTCATGATGGTCTATATCCATAAGATCTGCCAAAAAGAAGCACAAAATTTGGTGGCAATGCATCCTTCCATCTTGTTCTATTGTGCATACACACATGAGAGAGAGAAATGAAATGATATATTAACGTGTTTAAAAGGCCAAATTGACCTATGAGACAAAAAAGTTTACAAATGCTGAATCTGATACAATGTCTATGTAAAAGACTGAGAAACTAAAAAATTGAAAAATTAAAAATGAAATGAGCTAAAGTGAAATGGAACAAAAAAGAATGGGATGAAATTAAATGAGATGAAAGGTTGAGATGTTGGGATCAAGATCCGAGATCCTATCTTATGATATCGAGCATCGGTCTTTGGCGGAGCTCATCAATGTTCTCCTCAGTGAGTACTCTGATTGGGCGTCTCCCATGTCTGGCAAGAATAGTCCAAACCCTTTGATGCAGCTTCCATCGATGTCCCAATGACCCTCGCAATCGTGGACGTCTAGAGTCTATTGTGATGCCTGCTCATCTGAATGTCGTGCATGTAGTCTAAAAAAATCAATGATCTCCCTCTATGAGTGTCTCCTACTGTCTGGTCTCCTCAAGAGGCTCTCTCTGTGTCTGCGCAGCTCCAATAAAAATAGCCCAAGGCCTCTCTGATCTTGATATCTCATAACTTTGGCCAATGGTCCAAAACCCTCTTTGAATAGGCAGTGGAAACGGCCTCGTATCTCATAGTAGATTGGGCAGTGACAGATGCGATGTAACTTTGTCTCTGGCTCTATATGTCATAGATGAAAAATCATGGCCTCTGCTAGTACTCCTCTAAATCTACCAGTCTCAAATCCATCTTCATGCCAAGCACACGCATCGGCTATATCCATGTCCTCCTAGTGTCTAACTAAATCAAGTCATGTCTCATGAGCTGAGTGATCTTGGTTCATGTGAGAGACAAGGAGGGTGAGTCCAACAAATACTGGAAAGGGGGTAGTCTATCTATGTCAAAACCATGCAGCTTGAACCAAGCTTTCATCTTTGCATACCAACAAGAGGTGTCTCCCTGTGAGGCAAGCTATCAAGAAGACTCCAAAGCTAGATGGGCATATTTGTCTTTGGAGAGATCCTAGATACTGTGCATGAAAGAAATGGATCTAGTGAGTGCCTCGATGACCAGTGGTGGAGCAGCAAGCTCTGCACGGATAATCTCATGTGGTACAGAGGGCTTGACCCTAATCATTCGAGAAATCATAAGGACCAGAGGTCTCTCCATGCTTCCATCCACCATCAGTACTGCCAGCCTAACTATGGCAGTCCACTGATGGCCCCCAAATATGCACCCCATAAAGCATAGTTGATGTGATCAAAGTGTCAAAAATCCATAGTCTCGTTCGAGGTTCCTGAAACTGAACCTGCAAACACATCCTCTCCGTACTTGACCCACAAAATGTCTTGTACACAGCCATGACACTCATTTCCTATAGCATGCACATTAGCCGATCTCTAGGGACTGTGTCAAAATCTTTGTAGAATTCGACAGAATTACAGTAAATCCTCCTACCATGTGATCTGCCCTCCTCAATAATAGCTTTGAGTGTCACTATGTGATCAAGAGTGGAAAAACCTTTCCTGAAACCTGCTTGTCTTGATGCTTGTATGCCTGCTCTCTCTGCCCATCTACTCAATTTCTGCTTAAGGATAGAAGCATATAACCTAGCCAATGTGTGCCCAATCATAATGGTGTGGTAGATCCCAAGCATCATTGAATCTCTTACCTTGAAAATAGGCACAATAATCGTGTCATAAAATCTAATATCTAACCAACCCAAATGATTTTTTCATATTAAACTGATCATTTAATGTGGGAGAATAAACAAGAACAAGGGTTAGAATATAGACATGTGCTTATTGATCTATCTCAACACGAGGCCAATGGTAAAGGGTCCCAAATGAGAGATGGTATGTCAAAGAGCAAGTCTAGCCAATGGAGCTTAAAGACCCTAGGGTTAGCTTCATTGAATACCTTCAAAGGTTAGTGTTGAAATTCCTTTGACCTTAGGTAAGCTAGGGTTGTGCTTGAGGTGGGAACCCGGCCCAAGCTTGAGGTGCTTGTCGTGCTTGCTGACTAAGATACTTGAGGTGTTTGTCATGCTTGTTGACTAAGGTGCTTGAGGGTAAGGTGTTCAAAAAGTCAAATCTAATCCCTACTCAGAAGGGCATGCCATAGCATATGAGAGCAGAAGGCTCAATACAGATGAACGGATCTTGGGCATTTACAAGAAAGAGCTTTTAGCTATTCTACATGCCCTAGACACATGGAAGCACTATTTATTGGGGACTCCATTCATTTTACAAACATAACACCAAAGTCTCAAGTACTTCATGATGCAAACCAAGATTTCCGACAAACAAATGAGGTGGGCAAATTTTCTTTCGCAATTTTATTTTCATATTTCTCACATTGCTTGTAAACACAATCAAGTGGCCGATGCACTTTCATGACAACCAAAAGTTAATGCGGTGTCTATAGCAACTCACAATGATCTATCTTCTATGATAGGTGAGTATGCTACTAACACTGACTTTAGAGACATAATGTCAGCCCTTGCTTTGGGGAAGAAAAAGGAACCATTCACCTTGCAGGATGGTTATCTTCGCCATAGAAATAGGCTATGTGTTACCCACTCCCTTCATGAGAAAGTCACATATGAATCCCATGCTCCTCCTTATGCAAGGCATAAAGGCATTCAACCTACTCTTCAAGGAGTAGAGACGTATTTCTATTGGCCTACCATGAAAGTGGACATACAAGAGTAGGTTTCAAAATGTGTGGTATGCCAAAAGACTAAGTATGCTAGAGGGAAGCAACCTAGATTACTGCAACCATTGCCAATCCCTAATTCACCATGGGAGAGTATATCCATGGATTTATCTTTGGATTACCCAAGTCTATCCATAAGAATACGGGAATATGGACAATAGTCAACAGGTTTAGCAAGCAAGCACACTTTATTCCTGTCAAAAAGACTATTAAGGCACACCAAATGGAAACTCTCTTCATATCTCATATTGTTCAAACTCCATGGATTACCAACATCCATTGTGTCAGATAGAGATCCTAGAATGACCAAAAAAATACTTTTCATGTGAGCCTACTTAAGCCCTACAAAGGAGAGCCATTAAGTAAACCAATTATTGAAGAACCTCCCAAAATTGAAGACCAAGAAGAGGTGCTACAACCCGAAGCCATCCTTCGGCATGAAGACGGTGTACTACAACATGGTAAGATTATTCGGCAGTATCTTATTAAGTTCAAAAATTATCCTTTGAAAGGAATACAGCTTAAGGATAGTATGAACCTTGTCAATGCTTACAATGCTACATTAGAGTAGGAAAATGTAAAAAAATTCTTTTAAAACGATCAATGTTTTTGTCTTATAACACTAGTTCTCTTTTTATTGTGGACAAAGTTGAGTAGTATTCATACTGAGAATCATGTTTGTGAAACACCAAGTAGAATTTGTCACTCTACTTTGGGAGAATGAAATTGACTAAAGAGAAGACATGCTTGCGGCAGCTATGTCTCCCAAGCACCAAATGGATTAGTCATCCATCTTGGAAAGATGTCGTAGGGTAAAAAGGGATCCTCTACCCGCTCAGAAAGATTGACTAATGACTAAGGCTTTATCTCTTCTACCTCATAGTCGAGGACGACCATGATTTCAAGAGAGAGGTAAGTCATAAAATCTAATATCTAACCAAGCCAAATGATTTTCTCATATTAAACTGATTATTTAATGTGGGAGAATAAACAGGAACAAGGGTTAGAATATAGACATGTGCTTACAGATCTATCTCAACACGGGGCCAATAGTAAAGGGGTCCAAATGAGAGATGGCCTGTCAAAGAGCAAGGCTAGCCAATGGAGCTTAAAGACCTTAGGGTTAGCTTTATTGAATACCTCCAAAAGTTAGTCCTTTGACATGAGGTAAGCTAGGGCTATGCTTGATGTGGGAACTCTGCCCAAGCTTGAGGTGCTTGTCATGCTTGCTGACTAAGGTGCTTGAGGTGCTTGTCATGCTTGCTGACTAAGGTGCTTGAGGTGCTTGAGGTGCTTAATGACTAAGGTGCTAAGGTGCTCCATGAATAAGGTGCTTGAGGGTAATGTATTCAAAAATTCAAATCTAATCCCTACTCATGAGGGGGTGAGCCCTAATTCTAGGGGCTAGAGAGAGAACACACACACACACTCATACAAGGGAAGCTTGGTACCAAGAAGGCAAATAGGACACTTGTCAAGCTCCTCCTCATGTTGCCCTCATGTTGTTCCTAAAGCCTACTGGTTGGCCTCCCAAGGGGTCCAATGATAAATTAGTTAATTTAATTAATTGTTTTTTCATTTATCAAGTCCTCTCTCTCAAAGGGGGGAAAAGGGGGACACTTGTCCCAAGCCTACCCTTGTTGCTTGATACACCTCTTGCATGTGATTGGCTAGGCCTAGAGGGGTCCAATGAGCTTCAAGCATAAGCTACAAGGGAGGGTCAACCAATGCAAGAAGGGGGGTTGATTGGGGGGTATACACTCCCCCACACACTCACACACACACTCTCATGGGGAAGTACAAAGTACAAGAGCTCCATCTCCTTCTCCAAGCTAGTAGAGAAGTTGAGAGCCTACACCAACACTCTTGGTTATGGAATAAAATCCAACCAAGATCCATGCTTTGATGCTTAAGCTTGAAATCTTCCCCAGTTACTATGCTATTATGTGCGCTAGCAAGAAGAGTGATGGTAAGTGAGGAACTATTTCTTTCTTCCATGAATTTTTCTTCTTCCTCTTACTACCCTCATTCCTTGCTAGCTCTCTTTACCTTCGAAGGTGTTTGAGGCCTTGGGACTGAGGCTTGGATAGTTAATTCTTTTTGCAAAGTTTATGTTATGTCGTGATGCATGAAGCTTTCCATCTTCATTGCATTACCTAGGTCACAAGAAACACAAAGATTGTATTGTGTCAAGTCTCTCTTGGTGGGAGAATCTATAATACAAATGCCTATTGGAGGGGGGACAGGCTCCACATAAATCAGGTCCTCAACTGTTTTCATGTTGTAAACTCTCTCTCTTGCAAAAGTATTGTTCATGCCAAGTTAACTAAGGACTATGATTATGTTGCTACTTTCAACAATTAAGTTCACCCTCTATGCTCTCAAAGTAGTCTCACAAAAATGTTCTCTCTAATTCTCTTAATTCCTCTATTCTCAAAGTTCATAGGCGATTTCCATTAGAAGTCGACATACTCCAAGTATCAGGAAAACCCTCACGCATGGCTCGGTTGAACATCAATGCAAGAAGTTCTGCAAGCATATCTCAGGCATGTATAAAGTGCTCCGCTACCGATCCATATGTACATATGCTCTCATAGTCCTCATTCTATCAATAGATTTCTTCACCATCACAGCGGTAAAGAAAAAGCATGTCTCTAGACATGGCATCGAGGGGTCTGGTAGAGGCGGTTGTCCTTGTGAGGGCCATACCCAGACTCTACTCACCTCCCTCAGTCTTCCAGACTGCTCTAGGGAATGACATAGATCTATCTGCAGGTATCCCTCCCTCTTGGTACCGACACCCAGACACGAGTCCGGCCTATCTCGAATGCCAACCCAAGGGGGTAAATCCTAGCAATTTGATGACTCTATCCGCTTATCATAATTTGAATCCGTCCTTGGCATCTTTCAGTCACCCACACCCAAAATTGTGGTCCTTAGTCTTGATTCTCTGGATCTTTAACTTGAGGATCTACTCTAGCTTTCTTGTTCTCCCTTGGTTCATGGCGATAACCCCTTTTTCCTGACAAGCAGGCATGGCAGTTATCGCTTTCCCCTAAGAAGAGGGATCCTGCAATCCTACCTGGTCTCAGTCGTTCCCAATTACCCGTTTTTATCCCACATAGTCCTAGCGCTTAACATAAAAAAAATTTATTCAACATTCGGCCATCTGACCCTCCGGATCCGCCCACCCACCGAACCATTTCATGAAAATCCCTTCCCGAGGTAGTACTTAACTACTACAAAATCAAGAAGATGGTCGATCAAAAATTGTCAGACAACAAGCAGCATACAATCTATTGCATACCCTCATTCAGGGAAATTCATCTGGTTGTTCCTACCAGATCTTTATTTAGAAACTTTTAATTCATTTCTTTACCTTTATCTGCTACAATTAACTTGTAACTAGTTTCCTGACTAATCATGCAACACATTTAGTTTCAACCAATTCATCTTGCCTCACTCAAGACTAAGATAATTGGTTACAAGCCATCGAAATGGCAGTACCTTCACAATATTTCCCAGAATTAAGTGTTTGGGAAAGTCTCATCAAGTAATTTAATCATTCCTTCCTAAGCATTTTATTTCGAGAGGTATAGCACCATCTGGTGACAGATGCATAGGATAGCCCCTATATTGCTAGCCTAAGTGCAAAGTTACCATCAAAGCTTAGCTTAAGGATACAAATCTACCTTTGAAGCTTACCTTGATGATGCATAGATACTCTTAGCACTTAACCGTAAGTGCGAGGTTACCATTAAAGCTTAACCCTAAAATACAAGGTAGTCACTAAAGCTTACACCTAAGTGCAAAGTTACCATTAAATCTTAGTTTAAAGATGTAAATTTATCTTTTAAGCTTAACTTAATGATGCATAGATACTCTTAGCACTTAACCCTAATTGCGAGGTTACCATTAAAGCTTAAACCTAAAATACAAGGTAGTCACTAAAGCTTACACTTAAGTACAAAGTTACCATTAAAGCATAGCTTAAGGGTGCAAATGTACCTTTGAAGCTTAACTTAATGATGTATAACTACCATTAATACTTAACCCTAATTCCAAGGTTACCATTAAAGCTTAAACCTAAAATGATGCACATAAACCTTCTTAGTATTAAAACACATGGTTTAGGTTAACTAATCCTACTAGAAGTGAAGATTACCCCCTCCAATCAAGACGGAAGTGGGGTTGAAGTCCTTCTTGAAGAGATGTGAGGCTCAAGGAAGAAGGAAAGGGATTTAGGATGAAGAGGAAGGAGAGAGGAGCTTCTTCACAAAACCCTCAAGGGTTTGGCCTTCAAGAGAGGGAGAGAGCAAGAGCAAGGTTTAATGGAAACCTGATTTACTTAAGTATAATCTTGAGCATGGCAAGTATGCAGGTAGCTTAGCAATGTGTGTAAAGTTACAAAGGAGAGGGGGTGCTTATATAGGAAATGGTGGGTAGAATACTGAAGTCCTATTGGACCCCAATTCTCTTGTTAATTCCTATTGGACCCCAATTTCTTCTCAATGCCTATTGGACCGCAATTCTCTTCTCAATTCTTATTGGACCCCAATTTCTTCTCAATTCCTATTGGACCCCAATTCTCTTCTCAATTCTTATTGGACCCCAATTTCTTCTCAATTTCTATTGGACCTCAATTCTCTTCTCAATTCCTATTTGACCCCAATTCTCTTCTAAATTCTTATTGGACCCCAATTTCTTCCCAATTGCTTTCTCTTAACTTTGTCTTCCAATCAAGTTAGTCCCTTTTTCTGCCAGTTCTCGATCTAGATTAGTTCCCATGTGGCTTTTGACGAAGAAGTATAAAAATAACCTTAATATATTTGGAAAAATATAGGAATGAGCTAATTTCTTATCCGGAATATCCTCGTCTTTTCATTTTGGAGTAAAGTCTCATTGTCCGCATGGCTTCTTTGTCGGTCTTTCTTTTTCTACATTATTTTCTAGGCTAAAAAAGTTATAAATGGCTCTAGGGTTTAGGGAGGGACCTTACAAACTCTAGGGTTTAGGGAGGGACCTTACAAACTCCCCAACAAAAAGAAAGAGTTGTCCTCAGCTCGGGACATGCTTTAGAGAGTAGTCAGACTCAATCTTCGGTCAACTTATGATTGAAGATGGTCAGTAACTTTAGGATATTAATATTTAAAGGACAGTGAAGCTAGTATGGACCTCAAATAATACACTTCTCTTTCATTTTTAGCACTGACTCAAAAGTCTTAATCATAAAGAAGTCTTAATGACTCGGGTTTACTTTAATTACTGAATGTGATCTTACTCAACTAGGTATTTTTCCTTTGGTGTGACCGTATTGTGTTTCTCTTGTGAGGTCTGAAGATCATTTCTTCACTTCGCTCTCTATCTAGCCTCAATACGCTTTGTAAAAATCTTACCCTTCTTACCTAGACTTTAACTTCTTCCGTTTTGAGTGTTGACTCATTTCTCTATTGACATCATCCAATTGATACCATGTTCTTGACAGTTAAGGATTTCATACTGATCTTTCAATTAATCTTGCAATATCTCCTCCCTTGTGTACCCAATTTATTTCTTCCATCCTTATCTCTATTATTTCTATAGCTTAATTACTGTCTCATCTTTCACTTGGTAATCAGATAGTTCACGTATCATAACAATTAGACTTTGTAAAACACCATAGATGATTTGAATCTCAAAAGAATTGACTGACTAGAGATGCTTAAATTCCATAATTATGATGATTGATTACATCCGCATAAATATTACATCAAAAGTACCATCGATATCTTGAAGAATAATTATAAGTTGTTCCGAAGAACCAACCAAAAATATGATCAAGGGTTTGGACAAAAGGGAGATATTGATTTGATTCCAAAAGATGACTTACATGTGCTCATCCTCCAAAACTTGGAAATTGGGTAATTAGCTGGTCCCGATCTTCCCAGGAAGCATCTTCAACCGGATAGCCCTTCCACTTGATTAGTACTTCTTGAGTTGTCTTGTGCCGCATTTGCTTCTCTTTAGTTTCCAGAACTTGTTCTGGTTCCATTTGAAATTCTTTCTGACTGATTGACGAGAATGGTGTCATCATGATTCAAAACATGTAGAGGGTCAGCAACATATTTCTTAAGGAGGCTGACATGAAAAACATTATGAATGCGCATGTGAGGCGGTAAGGCTAACTCGTAGGCTTGCTCTCCTTTCTTTCTAAGGATTCCAAAAGGTCCACAATATCTGAATGCAAGCTTACAAAATTTCCCTAGCTTTAAGGAGCTGCGTTTGGGTTTGACTCTAAGGAAACCTTGTTCGCCTTCGCTAAAGCTCCTAGCGCAGCGGTGAAGATCAGCGTAGCTCTTCTGCCTATCACTAGCTCTCTTCAGGTTTTCTCTAATGGCTAGAAGTTGATGATCCATCTCTTCCACGGTAGACTTAGCGGTAGGAACATGAAGAGCTGGGTCCGTTAATCGAAGAGGGACTAAACATTCCTGACCATACAAGGCTTTAAAGGGTGACATTTCGAGGCTGCGATGGGGAGAACTCAATTAGGGGAAGAGATCCATTGCTGGGGCTGCTGGTTGCAGTATGCTTGAAGCATATCTTCAATGACTTGATTCAATTGCTTAGTTTGACCATCAGTCTCCGGATGATATGCTGAGCTGAGATTCAATTGGGTACCTAGAGATCAAAACATGGATTGACAAAACTTAGAAGTAAATTTGGCATCCCGATCACACCGATGATTCTTGCAGGGATTCCATGTAATGTTACTACCTCTTTGATAAATACTTGGGCTATGTCAATGGCAGTGGCTGTCTGCTTGACTGGAATAAGATGAGCCACCTTAGAGAGATTATCTATTATGACAAAAATAGAATCATAGTTTCCAGTTGTCTTTGGAAGACTTGTAACAAATTCCATACTCAGACATTCCCACTTCATCTAAGGAATATCTAGGGGCTAAAGCTTTCCAGGTAGTAAAGAAGACCATCTGCTAAGGTATAGTCAGTTAAGTGTTTCCTCGGGTTCTGAGCTTGAATCTCTTGCAGAAGAGGTCTAAAATAGGGGTCTACCTAAATTTCTTGTTGAGCTTCCTTGGGTAAAGAAGAGCTAAGGAGTGAATTAGTCAGGGTTGATGAGGACAGGACTACTGGTCAAGAGGTCTTTGAGTCTATTGAAAGCAGCATCTCTCCCCAACAAAAAAAGAAAGAGCTGTCCTCAACTCGAATAAAATACGTAATTGATGAAGCTTCTTGAATACGTCTTGCAACTTAACTTCTTGTTAACGCTTTTAACTTGACTTCTCTCTTACACTTCTTCATCCCCAAAAATCTGCTAATATAATATTGGAGTCATGGGAAATCTTTTTTAATAAGCTATCTTCTTGAATAAGTCATCGCGTTTGTGGTTTCTTTGATATGCTATTTCCTCTTTATAAGCTATTGGTAATCCCTTTTTTATCAGCACTTGTTATCCTCTTATTTTTGTGATCTCACTCTCTCGTAACTTAGTCATTTTCTTATCTGATGGCGTCTTGGCAAGAAGACTTGGTTCTTCCTGTATGCATAGTTCACTTGTAGAGTGCAGATGAGGCAATTAAAAGATAGTTCTTAGAGTGATATAAAGATCTCCTCTTTCCTCAGTTAAATTCTTGTGTCGGCCAGACGATATGGAAGACATGGCGACATCTCACAAGAGTGACTCTTTGGGGTAGAGACCATTTCCACAACAATACCCGACTTTCTATGGTTACAGAGGCTCTGGGACTTGGCCCTTGATACTACTGTGTCAATAGGAAACGAGATCTTGGGTTCTCCACAAGGTTGTTCTTGCTTGTGTAGTTCATCCCCCATTCCAAGATTTGCCTTGATACCATATGGAGTCTTCCTCTTGTAAGTCCTTTTCTTTTCTCAGCTCATACCCGAGAAATTGCTCAAGCTATTTCTCGTAGAAGCATTCCAGAGAGTGAGCATCCTTATATGTGTGGTGCTTGTGATACTTGGTTATGTGACCATATATTAGAGGATCTTGATGAGCTGTAAATTTTTTTGCCTCTCTTGTAATTATTTTCTGCTTCCCTTGTAATCCTTTTTGGCTTTAATTCAAGAAATAACCATTTTTTGAAAAATTTGAGTATTTTCGTACTTTTTTGTCTTGAAATGTCAGCCTTTCCTCTTCACTTAAATTCTTAAGGACATCTCTATTTAGTGCTTTCAGCAAAGGGTCTTCTATCTATGATAGTCTTGAGTAAAGATTCCAACTTTGAGTTCTTGGCTAACTCATAAGTTTGTTTTCTTATTCTCAGAACATCAAGAGCTTACATATCGCAAAGGGATAGTAACGCTAAAAGAGAAGTGGTTCCAACATCCGTTGGATAACTTTTCTTGGGGGATCCTAAGCCCTCAAGATTCATAGGCTACGGGGTAAACTTCTTGCTGTAGAATCCCTCCTATTTATAGTGGACATGACATCCGCTACTGGAACTTCAAAAATCTTATAAAAACTTTGAAAGCTTCAAAACAAATTCAATGGCTTTCTAAGACATTGTCATAGATATTGTTTACAATCTTCTTGGCTTCTGAAGAAACCAAATGTCATCCGCGAAGACCAAAACAAATACCTCTAACTTCTTTGTGAAGTGATCTGTCACCAGGCGATTAAAGGTAGCAGGGGTGTTAGTTAGACCAAAAGGCTTAACTGTAAAATTGTAATACCCAAACTTGGTGTTGAAGGCGATCTTGGGAATGTCTCCCTCCTTGATCCTAACTTGGTAGTAACATGACCTGAGATCTATCTTGGAATAAATTGAGGCTAGGTGAGGAGTAGTATCAACAGTGGTGGTTTTAGGTATAAAGGTTACTGGAAATAAGAGCTCCCTAAAATGTTCCAACATAGCGAGACTTTGCTCTAGCGTAGCAATTTCCATCCTCTCACAAATAATCCATTGAATTTCTTCTTGCAGATCCCAAGCCAGATTGAAAATTTTTGAATAATTTATTGGAACATCAAGACTTCTATATTATTGAAATTTGGGTGCTAGATTGAGTTTTTTTTCTCTTATGCATTAATCTTAAATCCAAAATTCTAAATTCCAAGGTCCAAGATTCAAAATTAGGCTTTAATACCAATTGTGAGGGCCATACCCAGACTCGACCCTACTCACCTCCCTCAGTCTTCCAGACTGCTCCAGGGAATGACATAGATCTATCTGTAGGTATCCCTCCCTCTTGGTACCGACACCCAAATAGGAGTCCGGCCTATCTCGAATGCCAACCCAAGGGGATAAATCCCATCAATTTGACGACTCTATCCGCTTAACATAATTTAAATCCCTCCTTGGCATCTTTCAGTCACCCACACCCGAAATTGTGGTCCTTAGTCTTGATTCTCTCGACCTTTAACTTGAGGATTTGCTCTAGCTTTCTTGTTCTCCCTTGGTTCATGGCGATAACCCCTTTTTCCTAACAAGCAGGCATGGCAGTTATTGCTTTCCCCTAAGAAGAGGGATCCTGCAATCCTACCTGGTTTCACTCGTTCCCACTTATCCGTTTTTATCCCGCATAGTCCTAGCGTTTAATATAAAAAAAATTATTCAACATTTGGTCATCTGACCCTCCGGATCCGCCCACCCACCGAACCATTTCATGAAAATCCCTTCCCGAGGTAGTGCTTAACTACTACAAAATCAGGAAGATAGTCTATCAGACAACAAGCAACATACAATCTATTGCATACCCTCATTCAGGGAAATTCATCTGGTTGTTCCTACCAGATCTTTATTTAGAAAATTTTAATTCATTTCTTTACCTTTATCTGTTATATTTCACTTGTTACTAGTTTCCTAACTAATCATGCAACACATTTAGTTTCAACCAATTCATTTTGCCTCACTGAGGACCAAGATAATCAGTTACAAGCCATCGAAATGGCAGCACCTTCACAATATTTCCCAGAATTAAGTGTTTGGTAAAGGCTCATCGAGTTATTTAATCATTCCGTCCTAAGAATTTTATTTCGAGAGGTATAGCCTCAGCTGGTGACAGATGCATAGGATAGCCCCTATATTCCTAGCCTTTCCAATTCCTTTTTAAGCAACCAAATCGAACAAATTTCCTTAATTATATTCACATCATTTTCCCTGAGTCTGACCTTCTCATCCAACTATTGGTATCAGGCCATACCCGGATTATGGTCGTTTTCCAATAAGAAACCGCAAGTACTTCACCCGGTCGGGCAAAAATAAAACAAACCCATTCATCCCTTATCCCTCGGGCATGAATGACCTAGGTATAACAAACTTGCCGGTTACGCTGCCCTAGTCGAAAAGGGCCAATCTCCGTCAATCTCCCCAAGAGAATCCTCTCAATGGGCCGGCCTTTCAATCAAATTGATCCCAAGAAGATCCATCTTGGTTTTCGGTCATTTCCAGACAATCTTCGAAACTCCTAGCTAAATCTATGTTTTGCAATGGGCTATCCTTATCACCTCTCGAGATTCCTTTTTAACTCTAGTTGGTAATTTCTAGGTTCATTCATTTATCCACCTTAATTCCTACTTTCATTAATTATCTACCAGCCAAGTTTATTTAGAAAATACAAGCGAGTTTTTGCCATAGGCATTTGATGGTTAATGTCTCTTCAGAAATGCCAACTTTTTAAGTTCAATCCCCGTTTTGTACGATTCCTAGGTTTTGCAATCCTTTGCCATCCATGGGGCATCTCCATGGAAGCTTGTAGAGTTTTTGGTTCAAAACAACACAGAGATCAATTCCGC
Organism: Adiantum capillus-veneris; assembly: GCF_014529385.1. Lineage (NCBI taxonomy): Eukaryota > Viridiplantae > Streptophyta > Polypodiopsida > Polypodiales > Pteridaceae > Adiantum > Adiantum capillus-veneris. The sequence continues at coordinate 112,260,119 of NC_140946.1, forward strand.
GAAGTTATCCCCTATCTCCCCCATCCCTATTTGCAAACAAACTTGAAATTGACAACTTTAGAAATACTCTTCAATACCAAAAATTGAATTACTTCTATCGAGTAGACAACTACTCTTTTCTTATGGTGCCTAGCTTTCCATTTAGGAAGCTAGAAGGTCGTCCAATAATTTATGAGTCTTCGAGCTTTCCATTAAAGCTCGCTTTGGAGATAAAATGGGAATCTAGAGCTTTCCATTAAAGCTTAGAAGAGAGGATTATAACCATACATTCTTCCTACCGTAAGAGACATGAAAACCCTAAGCTTGATTACCATAATGAGACTAAACCTTTCTCTCTTTAATGAGACAAGGTTTCCATGGAAGCTTAACCCTAATCACACAAGGTCACCATGGAAGCTTAACCCTAATCACACACAAAGTCACCATGGAAGCTAAACCCTAAATTGCAAGCGTGTCTTTCAATGCTTTTCCTACGTGCAAAGTTACCATCAAAGCTTAGCTTAAGGATGCAAATCTACCTTTGAAGCTTAACTTAATGATGCATAGATACTCTTAGCACTTAACCCTAATTACGAGGTTATCCATAAAGCTTAAACATAAAATACAAGGTAGTCACTAAAGCTTACACCTAAGTGCAAAGTTACCATTAAAGCTTAACTTAAAGATGAAAATCTACCTTTGAAGCTTAACTTAATGATGTATAGATACTCTCAGCGCTTAACCCTAATTGCGAAGCTACCATTAAAGCTTAAACCTAAAATACAAGGTAGTCACTAAATCTTACACTTAAGTGCAAAGTTACCATTAAAGCATGCTTAAGGGTGCAAATCTACCTTTGAAGCTTAACTTAATGATGCATAACTACCATGAATACTTAACCCTAATTCCAAGGTTACCATTAAAGCTTAAACCTAAAATGATACACATAAACCTTCTTAGTATTAAAACACATGGTTTAGGTTAATTAATCCTACTAGAAGTGAAGATTACCTCCTCTAATCAAGAGGGAAGCGGGGTTGAAGTCCTTCTTGAAGAGATGCGAGGCTCAAGGAAGAAGGAAAGGAATTTAGGATGCAGAGGAAGGAGAGAGGAGCTTCTTCACAAAACCCTCAAGGGTTTGGCCTTCAAGAGAGGGAGAGAGCAAGAGTAAGGTTTAATGGAAACCTTGATTTACTTAAGCATAATCTTGAGCATGGCAAGTATGCAAGTAGCTTAGCAATGTGTGTAAAATTACAAAGGAGAGGGGGTGCTTATATAGGCAATGGTGGGTAGAATACTCAATTCCTATTGGACCCCAATTCTCTTCTCAATTCCTATTGGACCCCAATTCTGTTCTCAATTCTTATTGGACCCCAATTTCTTCTCAATTCCTATTGTACTCCAATTCTCTTCTCAATTCTTATTGGACCCCAATCTCTTCTCAATTCCTATTGGACCCCAATTCTCTTCTCAATTCCTATTGGACCCCAATTCTCTTTTCAATTCTTATTGGACCCCAATTTCTTCCCAATTCCTTTCTCTTAACTTTATCTTCCAATCAAGTTAATCCCTTTTTCTGCCAGTTCTCGATCTAGATCAGTTCCCATACGGCTTTTGATGAAGAAGTATAAAAATAACCTTAATCTTTTTGGAAAAATATAGGGATGACGTAATTTCTTATCTGGAATATCCTTGTCTTTTCATTTTGGAGTAAAGTCTTGTTGTCCGCATGACGTCTTTGTCGGTCTTGCTTTTTCTAAATTATTTTCTAGGCTGAAAAAGTTTTGAATGGCTCTAGGGTTTAGGGAGGGACCTTACAGTCCTCGAATTGTGTAGAGAGATTTTGCATACTGACCCCAAGTATCAGTGGATGTGATAGCCGATGGAGGGAAGTGCTCATGGAAGAATCTCCATGCCTCACTTGAGTCCTGGCTCAAAAATAGCTTATACAACTCCTTCTCTAGCTGAGCTAGATAAGCCCTCTTCTTTCATCACACAAGCCATTGAAAGAAAATTTGTGATTGTCTATGAGTAATGACTCCCAAAGGAACCTATCTCTGAACTGTAGCTCTCATTTCTCTACACTCCTCATCATACAAACTATCCTGGGGCATGCTCCCAAAATGGCGTCTGTGCTCAGGTTGGGAGAGAGAGAGAGAGAGAGAGAGAGAGAGAGAGAGAGAGAGAGAGAGAGAGAGAGAGAGAGAGAGAGAGAGAGAGAGAGAAACAGAGAGTGGGAGACCTGTGCTGATGAGCCACTCATTGAAAGCCTTGCATATGCCACAAGAATTCATAGCCTGACATGCTAAAGAGTAGTCTCACACACACACACACACACACACAAGGGGCATTAGGAAATTTCAGAGGTCATTTGGAGGGCCATATGAAGAGAGAGAATAATAGAGCGCGTCCAATGAGCACGAAGGCTACGTTACGTAGGAAAGTACGTTGAAAGACTCAAAAAATAGGAAAATAGCATAAAACTTTCACGAATCTAGGATTGTAGCATCGTAATTTCCTTCCTTCTACCGAGCTTTTAGGTGCTTGCATGTGGTCCCACTTCTGATATTCTCTTATGGTCATTAACGTACTGGAGGGTGACCATTAAGCCCGCACAAGATATTGGAATTCTAAAACACTTTCCCTCCATTAGAATGCTTTCAAAGTGAATCTCCCTCCACTAAAGCTTTTCTCTGAGAGCTATGGCTTCCATGTCTTCTCGCCCAAGAGGCTCCAGGTGTTTACTGTCTCTCACACCAACAACCAACAACTGCACTTTGCCTAGAAGGCCAAGTAGTAGCATATCCTCAATTACAATACCAGCTTCAATAAGTGCAGAGAACCAATGGGTTGGACAAAGGATAAACAAAGGTTCATGGGTCCTCATGCAACCAAGAAGACCCAAGAGGTCTAGTGGTATCAACGTTTACCACTCAGCATGGAAGGCCAGAGTGTTGGATTTCAAAGTTGAAATCGGCAAAAGATCTGTAAAGGAAGTTCTCAGCATGTGTTTACCCATCCAGAGGTGATAGCAAACGGTGGAAATGTATCAGATATACATCAACCACGTTGCAATTGTAAGTACTCTTGACATGTGAACTTACTGATACTCTCATTATAACTTTTCTTATATATTTTGCAATGTTTCTCCCGCTTGTTATGAGCAATGTCTCCATTCTTCACAGCTCAATTACAATAGATTTGTCATTTGTACTTATTGATACTCTTAGTTTAACTCTTCTTATATATATTGCAGATGTTTATCCCTCTTCTTATGAGCAATGGGAGCCTGTGGAGTGCATAATAGGCCTCTTCCATGTTGTTCATGCCCACATTGGTTCTCTACAGTATTCAGGGAGGAGCAGCAAAAGACTGGTTGATGAGGGAATATTTTTTTATGACCACTTCTACCAACTCAGCTCAGGGAATAAGAATGGCATGTTGGTGAAAGTGCCTCTACCAACCGATTAGAACACTGTGGACTGGCCAGTTCCCGAGGAAACAATGGTGGAGGCAATGCGAAGTAAGCTCTACAAGGATATACAAAGGTCTCTACGTAGCTCTATTCCCACCAAACTGGTTAGAATTGCAAACTTTTGTCCTGTTGCACTCTTCATAGAGCTGTTTCATAGCTACAATATCCGTGTTACGAAAACTATGTTCATGTGCAAGTCATTTCAGCAGTCATCCTGTGACAAACTTCTTGACAGAGGATGGTATGCAAATGAAGAGATTGGTTTACGGTGCGAGGTCGCGCTTGATACTCTAGTTGTCAAGTACATTATTGCAAGCCAATCACTGTTACTCTCGTTTTGGTATATGCGATCACAAATGCTCAACGGCAAGTACATTCCTATGGACCAGGTTTTTGCAGGTTTGGAAGATAATCCTGCTGTGGTTGTGGAAGTGATTGATAAAGAGCATGGCCTACTGTTGGTGGTTACAATAAGGGAGTTATGCAGTCTTCAGCATTTGCGGCATGACATAATTGAAGAGTCAATGGACAAGGACCTATCAGATTTTTCCTTTTTCCTAGCTGGCCGTAAGGTGATGCGGCGAAGGGAAAAAGATATTTTGTGCAAAGAGTTGGATGGTCGGGTTGAAGTAGTGTCAATGTAACAGATATTCTTGTGAACCCAAGTGTATACAAATGACTTTCAAGACATGAAGTTTATTGAGCTCATTTTTCAATTGTGCCCTATGAAAAAGTGTGCTTGAAATACATTTCTTTACCATGTCAAATCTCTCTCTCTCTCTCTGTCTCTCTCTCTCTCTCTCTCTCAATGTTAGACAAGACAAAGACATGATAGAATAGTCATCTTAATTCATTAGAAAGTACAAACTCATCCGTGAACAATGGACTGAGATACAATTTCTGTAAGTATGGAATCAGAATGTCTTCAAGGTAAAAATCGAAGGAATGCCCCTCGAAAGAAGGTGGTGAGATAGTTGTTCCCGGCGGATTTAGTTCTCCCTTTTCAGGATTATCATCAATCAGTAGTGTATTAGTTGCATCAAAGGGTACACCAATTTGGCTAAACGGTTTGTACAAAAGAGGTAAGTGTGGTTTTTTAGGGTGGTAGTGGCCCTCAACGGTAACGCATTTTCTTTGATCATACAAAAAGGCAAAATATGATGTGTGAGCGTGGCATAGACTGCAAACTATTGTAACTAGTGGCGACAAGTTTTGCCTTTGCATTGAAGACCATATGGCAACTCTGAAGCGCGGAAGAAGAAACTGAATAAATTCCTTGGTTCCTGGACGAACCACGACTCGACAAGTTCCCATCCGAAACGTTTGCAAATCCTCAAAGGGTTCTCTGTCACCGAGAGGCACCCGCATCAGCAGCAATCCATTGACGTCCAAGATAATCAACCTCTGTAAAAGTTGACAAGTACATATAAGTAGTTAGAAGCTGAACATATTTTTCCATACTTGAATAGACATTACCGGAACAACCGTATCTACAGGTAGCAAGGGTCCATACTGGGTCTCTGTAGTGTTCATGTCGTTGTTGCTCTCCTCTGCTTTATCTTCATAGTCATCATTCACATCTTCATCAGGGGTCTCCCCCATGGCTCTTTCTGCCTCATTCAAGGTTTCCTCCAAGGTCTTTTCCTCTCCCTCGGTTGATCGGCTTGCCTCATACATCCTTGCCTGATCCATATCAGTTTGCTCATCCCTAGGCCTTCTTTCCTCATCCATATCCTTTTTCTCATCTATAGGCCTGCTTTCCTCATCTTGGGTTTCAGCCATAGGCTCTTTTGGCTCCTCCACTAGCTGACTTGGCTCTTTCATTGTCTCCTCTGGTTGTACACTAGCACCTTCCATATGCTCATTTGACCTTTCCTCATCCTCGGCTCTTTCATCTTCTGCTGATATGACCCCCTCGGCACGTTGTGATTCTACTGTATCGGATGCAGGGGTTTGTCGTGGTGGCACGTCATGTTTTGTTAGATCAATAGTGCGGTCATCCAAGCCGCTATCTTCAAGCTCTCTGGG